>NW_027109634.1:7125-7773 GCF_000696795.3 Halyomorpha halys
TTTGCCGACCTGCACTCTAGCGGGCTTTTCCTGCAATTTATATAAATGTAGCCTGGATTCTCTTCCTATAACCTTACTCTAGTATTTCTAACTTTCTTCATTCCCCTTTCTCCATTTATTTCTTCTTATCCCCTGTTCTTTCCTTTTACAATATTTTTTTTTCTTTTTTTTCATAAGCTCCATTATTAATTTAACTAATTCTTTATAGATTCTTTCCACTGTATCATTTATTTATTACTCACATTTATATGAATATAAATAATAATGTAATCGATCTACTACTATCTTTGTTCATAGTTATTAATCAACTTTTTTTTCTCTAAATGATGGTTGTTGTCTTTTTGTTTTTATAGCCCTGATGATGACCTGAAAATCAGGTCGGCATAAATAAATATTTTTTTGTTTATTTATGTTTTTTCTTTGCTGACCGCACCCCCGATCATCTTCTCCAATCAGTAGTCTACGATCAACCATCTACACCTCATTATATATCTTTATATTTATGAAATATTATTACCACTGAAATATCTAATACAATAAAGGGTGGCATGGAGTAATATGATATTATAGTAATATAAAAGTATTTATTTACGTTTAGAACGTAATTTCTCATTACCAGTGACGCGGTGAGAAAGCTGCTCTGGGATC
>NW_027109635.1:0-426 GCF_000696795.3 Halyomorpha halys
TCATATTTTGCCACAAATTAGTTTATTTTTATTTCATGTTATATATTATTTTACTTTGTTACATAACTTTAATTATTTGTATCTTTTTCAGTCCTAAAAAGCATTGCAAATTGAGGCGAAACCTTGGATCATATTAAATATTTTAATTACTATTTGATTTTTTTATTATTATTTTTTTTACCATACCTAGACCATCTTCCTTCATATATTACATGCGCTTAATCATATTTTTTTATTAATTTCATATTCATTACCAGTGATGCGGCGAGAGGTATGCGCTGGGATCTTTTGAGCCCTGGTCTACCCCTCACACGTGGGGGATAGAGTGAGTTCAGGGATTCTCAGGTCGATTGTGTAAATATTGTATATATTATTTTATCATTATGTTATTTTATTTATTTATTTTTCATACAGATAGTTTGATTA
>NW_027109635.1:8576-10068 GCF_000696795.3 Halyomorpha halys
ACAGAAAATAATTATCTGCCTCAGTCGTTTTCGAACCCAGGTCCTTGGAGTTAGTAGCACAGTGCCTTCCCAGTGAGCTATTCATTCATAAAAAAATGAACTATAAATAAAAGGGGGGAAAATTCACAAAACAAATGACAATTACTTGTTAAAACAATTTTAAATTGAAACCTCTTTAAAAATTTTGAAATTTTAAACCTTAGTAAGGACTTAAATAAAAAACAAAACAAATTTAGTTTCTTTATTTCATGGAGATTCATATGACGAGGTATATATATATATCATTTTATTTTTATAATTAAATACTTATATCCATAGCATACAAGGACTAACATAGATAAACAGAGATTCCTGTTGTTTCCCGTTTTCTCGAAAGTGTCCAGCGTTGAAGAGGGACTGACAAATTATCGAAGGAGCATCCCAAGACAAGAGTGAGACTGATGGAGCCTCCTAAATCCATCCTATCTCCGGTCGGCATTTAGGGGGGGGGGCAGTTTGAGGGATCTTTTTAAGAGATTGTCTCTTCCCCCCTCTATCATTTTCTTTCTTCAGGATTTTTTATTTTTAATAATAATTAATTTTATTTTTAATTGTTTAATCTGACTACACTACTTATTTAGGCGTTTATTGTTGACCGTCCATTCAAAAATAGAAAGAATCAAGAAGAAATGGCTGGAAAGAGGAGAAGAGAGGTATGGACAGGAGCTTGGAAGAAGGAGTCTAATAAAGGGGGAACGCTTCCAGTGGTATTGACGCAAGAAGGCGGGGTTTTCTCCTTTCGTAGGCGTGGCATCCAGTACGCCATATGTGACCGGAGAGTTGCTGCCGCCCCCCCCCCGTATATCAGAAATAGATCGGCAGGGGAATAACAAAAAATTAAGATTTATCTAAAGCTTTCTCACATTTTGTTGTTGATATTACTTTTTTAATTACTAATAATTCTCAGATTTTTTTTGTAAGCATGTTTACTAAATAAAGCTATTAGTTTTAGCTGTAGCTAATTTTTGCCCATCTTTGATTGTTGCTTAGAAGGAGAGTAGAGTAATGGTACCTCATAGTCAAGAATTATGAACACTAGTAAGTGGTACTTTTTTTTTAATTGTGCTAACGTTATGACCCAAATATTAGACCTTCTTCAGGGCTTGGTAAAAACAGGATGATAACTATAAAAATAACTACTGGATAACAAGATAAATAGGACAACAATCAATATAAAATAATATATATAATTTGCAAATCAGGCTAGAACTACGAAGAAATGAAAACTTTAACTTGTTTAGATGACACAAAATATTTTTTTATTAGTTATAATAATTCATTTTTTTGATTGATAAATATTACAATCTGCCTCAGTTTTTGCCAATAAGTTAAAATAATAAATGATCACACTCGAACCAAAATTAATAAATAAATGAAAAAAATTACATATAAATAAATAAACTTTCAATAAACAGAAAGATAAATAAAATTAACATAGTCAAACTATGTATAT
>NW_027109635.1:11297-12328 GCF_000696795.3 Halyomorpha halys
AGAAAGTAAAAGTATTTATCTTATTTAAATAAAATACTTAGTGAACCCGAAAGTTCGGTTCCGATACCGCTGTTTATACTCATCTACCCAATGATGCCTATCCAAGCCCATATGCACAAGATCAGCTTAACGTAATCCTCTCACCTACGTTTTGGCCTACGCCTCCGTTCGTTACTAAACCTTACAATTTACACTCCCATCTTATTCACCGTGGTGCTATTAGTTGAATTATATTTACTGGGTGCAATTCATGAAATTCGGTATTGTAAAGCCTTCTAAATTCGTCGGTAAACTCACCCTTCTTCATTTTGAATATCAGTGTACTTTATTTTCAAAAATATTAAGGCGATGTTCCTCCCTTAGTCTAATATGCCACGTTTCACATTCGAATAGAACAGTTGGAAGGATAATGATTTTTTGTATTACAACATTCGCATAAACAGAAGATGCGAGCTGAAGCAATTTCTAAAGCCCTTTGGGGTCGGAAGCCCTCTGGAGCCAATCCAGCCTCTGGAAGTGGGTATCTTTAATTGGGTAATAATCTGGCAGTCGAGCGTGATTCTGACCTTGCACAACCATTGGCCTAGCAACTATACTTCCTTACAAAGTACTGTAAGGTACGATAAGGGCTGGCCTAGGTTGTAGGTTGTAGCAGTATAGATTTTATTTTTGTTCTGATTACAACTAAGTGATTACTACTAAGTGATTCATTACAATGGACAATGATTTACAATTTATCCCCCGAATTATACTTGTCAGTATGCATGAGATCCCTCATTAAACCCCTGTTCAGTCTTAGCCACATAAAGTTGGTACCCTTAATTGGGTAAAAATCTGTCGGTCAAGCGTGTTTCATCTCATTGCACAACCGTTAATCTAGTAACAGTACTTCCTTACAAAGTACTTCACCCTTGACCTTTCATGGGTTTTAGAGATACCGGTTCACTTTTTTTTATATTTTTTATTATTCTTAAAGAAATGTTTATAGATTGTATCGATGAGATCCTTCTTTACACTGCTCTGCCTTAGAC
>NW_027109635.1:14284-16544 GCF_000696795.3 Halyomorpha halys
GTAAATAGCAATAAATATATATTTTAAAAAAATAATAAATAAAAAAATTTGCTATTATTAAAAATTATTTTCCTAAGTAGACAAAAATTATTAACTACATTAAAGTATATTGATCTAGATTTAATTTGAGTGCTGGCAGACATCTAAACCCCTTAAGACTCCTAAGATTTATTTTTTCATAAATCAAACATTTAGTCATAAGAACTAGAAATCAACATCTTGTGAATTTATTTTGTCAAATATCTTGAAAACTACTACTCTTAGGAAGATAAACACCATTTGCTATTAATATTTTAGAAAATTTACTCTACTTTAAATGATAATGTACTAGATTTTAAAGTGGTGTAGGTAGTTTTAAAGATTAAAGTCAATTTTGACTAGTTATTATACATAGTTGTTTTCATTGAATTAATCAAAAATTGGGGTGAAATACTTGAATTTGTTTCTACCGTGCTCTTATACTCACGCACCGCTGGCTCCAAGAACTGTATCTGAAACTAGGTGTGATAGGACGCGACAGAATGAGATCCATGGAGTGGAAAATGGCCGGCAACTTCATCAAGAGGTCCAGATAAATGAATCTCTGATGTGGATAATTGATGAGGGAGTTGGCAAAGCCTGTCCAATCAAGTTAGCTCTGTCGGATAGGCAAGGTATTATATTAACCCCATAGATTGTTTGTTTCAATATGATAATTATTTCTACTTGTAATATCTGTAGAATATTCATATGTTTAAAATATTATTTATTTACAATTGTTTGAACTAATTACAAAATACTTATTTTTACGTATGACTATAATACGGCCTATCTGGACTTAAGAAGTTGAACTTTGGTGCTCCACAAAACTATCGAATTCCTCTCATAGCTAATCCGCATAATCCAAAATCCTTTTTGCTCCTTACTTTGTTATGAATAAAGATATTCATCGGGACTTCAATATTCCACATTTTTCCGATTTGACCAGAGTCAGATACCAATCCTTCCATGATAAACTTTTAATGACCCAAATCCACTTATTTTAGCCTGGTTTCTCCTTCATTATCTGATAATCCTCCTAGGTGTCTGAAAAGAAGATGGCCTCGACATGTTCACCTGCATAAAGGTTATTGGACTTCTAGATATGCTACGTGTCTGTAGCATTCCATTGTATAACTGAATGGAACTTACTTGTATATATTTTTAATACAGTTCTAAATATCAATACATAAATTGAAAAAAAAAATGTATACCATTGTCGAATTGGGTCCCATCGATAAACTATTAATATAGAGAGGGTGAGAATCCTTTAATAAGTCAGAACAATTTAGCATTTTCAATAGTTTGTAGGATATGTTGTGGGAACGCAGATGATCTCTCTAGAACGTTAATCTAATACTACTACTAGTGTGGCTCTACAATCCAGTGTCGAATCCTGGTCTCCTTCAGCAGCTTCTACAAATTATCTCGGTCCCTTGCAGCCACCATTCATTTCCGAACCCCAGCATAATATTTGTTGCATCAGCACCAACACCATCAGCCCATCGCAGCTTTGGTCTTCCTCTTCTCCTGGTACCATGGAGTGGCTCCATCAGTAATTGTCTTGGTGGATCCTCACTGCCCATCCTAATGACGTTTCCTGCCCATCTCAGTCTAGCAATTTTCATCACTCGAACAATATCGGGCTCCTGAAACATTGTGAACAACTGGTTTTTCCTCCTTGTCCACTCTCCTCTGATGAGAACACCACCACATAAACGTCTGAGGATTCCTCTTCAAAGACTAGATGTTCCTGTTCACAAGCCCGAGAGGTAGTCCACGTTTCACAACCATATAGCCACAAAGCTTCGATTTTCTGGAAAGAGCTCTACTCAGGTACTGCCTTGCCATAGAAAAATAGAACCGATTTGCTGCTATGATCCTACGCAGAATCTCGTATTCACGTTTTTTTTCGAATTGCCTTCCAAGCCAAGAGGAAGGAAACCGTCCGATACAGCCTCGAAGGAACGTCCAGTGATATCTGTTTCATGTACAGATCTATTACAGATGTTGCCATTGGTTACATAGATAGAACGTTAATATACTATATAAAAATGAATATTTGATTGTTCGTTTTTCACGCCCTGCCATACCGTTCATCCGATTGTCATGGGGCTTTTCAGGACTTTCCCGGGAAGGTTATAGGCTATTCCGATTTTTTTAGTAAAAAAAGAAAAATCATCACCAAAATTGAGCATTTTTGGTACGTAGCTAAAAAAGTATACCTTTTTTCATGGTTATT
>NW_027109635.1:16637-22575 GCF_000696795.3 Halyomorpha halys
AAATTCTTATATAAAATTCAACAATTATCTTAAAGGATATAACAATAGTAATAATACAAAAAAAGTAATATATACATAAATGAGTAATAAATATTAAAAAATATAAAGCAAATAATATTCGGTTTTAGCGTCAACTAAAACCCTCAAATACTATTTTTAAAAGAAATTAAAAATTTGAAATTTTTCACTTCGATTAGTTGGGAGGATTTTTTTATTTATTCCGGTGACTATTGTTCATATAATCATTTATAACTCCTCTGCATTTAATCTTATACCAACGCTAATCAAACCGTTGGAAATATAAAAGTGTGTTATTAAAACTTACAATAACAAAATTCATATATGAAAATATAAATAATTAAGGCTAAATATTAGTTTCAAATAAAGAAAAACTTTTCAAACATTTTATTTTATATCCTCGCTTTTAATTTGTTTAATTGGTTCCGATTTGTGCACTTTGGTGCAGTTTATAGAGCCCTAAATCACCGTCAAGTTTGGTGTCTAAAGGTTGAGTCTTGTTAAAGTTCATTTCATATTTTTGGTTAAAAAAAAAAAAAAAACCAAAAACCATAACCAAAGCTTTCTTAACAAAATTTTCTGATTTTTTCGAAAATTCCTATTTAAGGGTTTCTCAAGGTGCTAAAAACGAGTAGCAACTTTATTTCACACCTAAAATATCTTTCACCGTACTTTGATATGTCAGTCATTCTAATTGTTTCAATACTATACTATTCGGCGCTATTGCCCTTGAAGGCCATGAGCCTCATGCCAGGTAGTCTATCTGCAGCAACCGCTCTCCATCTTCTAACCTCACGAGGCACCTCAACATCGTGCTGCCATCTCAATTTAGGACGTCCACGCTTTCGGGTACAACCCGGCTTTTCAAGAAGCAGTTTTCTTGACAGAGGATCCTCCTCATAAGCTCCACATGCCCGAGCCACCTCACCCTTCCCTTTTTTATAACACTTACTATGTCTGCTTGACAATGCTCTTAAATCTTCATATTATCTAATTGTTCACTCTCTATCAGAGCAGACTGGTCCATATATTTTTCTGAGTATCTTTTTTTCCTCGGTACATAGTCATATCTCCATCTCCTTTGTCAGGACCCAGGTCTCACTGCCATAGGTGACTGTAGGGCGAATAATAGTCTTGTGAACGATAACCTTAGCGCTCTAAGAAAGATATTTGAACTTTAAAACTTGCACTGCAAAAAAGCTGCGAATTCCTGTAGCTATTCTACTCTCTATCTCCTTGCGTAGTTCATTATTTTCAGTGAAAGATTGCATTGTTTCAATGCACTACTAATATTATTAATAATATACTAATATAATATTAATAAAAATAAAAGGAAAATTATTTATATTGAGCCAACGTGCAGGGCTTCATCAGGGTCAAGAAATTAACGGTTGATCTTGTCCTAAGAATCGCAGTTAATACTCCTTGGTTCATAAGAAATAGCCAATTGCATCGCGAATTACATATGGAGTCAATAGAGGATAACATCAAAAAACGGTTCATGAAGTTCCACTACCAGTTCCCGACAGTTAAAGGAGCTGTGACCTACAACCTGGGAAACCCAACCTCAACCCAAAGACTGAAGACCAGACTGCTGCAGGACATTCTGTTATAAATTTTAATAAATATAAAATTAATTCATAATTGCACTACCTCTATTTTACTTTTTATTATTACTCATTTTATTTATTCATTATTATTTTTTTTTCTATTTTCTTCTCTCGTCCCTTTTTCAATTTAACTTGTTTCTTTTTACTATTAGAGGGCAATTGTTTGTTTTATTTAAGTGTAACAATATCATTATTGTTTGTTATTAATTTTACTTTACTCTTTGGTCAAGAAGCGTTATTCTTATTTATTTTTTTCTTCTTTTAATAATAACATTGTATATAGTTAGGGATATCTTTTATACGAGACTATACCCCCACCATAATCAACTGTTACAAATATATATATATATATGATATATATAACGGTTATATCAACCATGCAAGGTCCACCGGGCCTGGTATAAAATAAAATATATATAAAAACGGTTGATCTTCCAATTATTATTAATATTAATACAATATAAAAAAGATAATCAAATTGTTTGAAAGAATAAGAATAAATCAGACCAGTATTAAAAATTTTGCCACGAAGTTAGCTCTTACCATTTATGTTAGTTTAGTTTCTATTTCATCACTTTATATATTTATTGATACCCAAGTTTCAATAGCGTACAATTAATGTATTTACATCCCCAAATATAGCATCGCTGTGTTTACTAGTACTTGATAAATGTTTACGACAGTTTCTTGGTATGTTTATTACATTAATCGGTTTTCTGTGTAAGCTGTTGGTCTTAATTGAATCGAAAGCAGTGACACAGTTCTTGCGATCCGATCTGGTGAGCGGGCCTCTGGGACATTATCGCATTAAGGTAAAACCGTGGCTTTGTGGGCCTATAATTGATAAAGTTGGTATTTGGAAGAGAGAAGGTGTAATGACTCTAGGACCCTTGCTAATGGTAAAATCAATCGAGGCTAATTAGGAACGGCTTCCTCTCCTAGCTCGGTTCCAGCAGTGTCTTTAATATGCAATCCCAAATGCTCCAATAAATTCCCTTCTCTCTTATCTTTCCACCACCAAGATGGCTTTTCTTCTTCCTACGTTCAGTTAAATTATTCTCTTTTGTGACCAGTTTCTACACAAAAGAAAATCATAAAATAAGAAGTTACATTTGAAATGCATTCGTTTATTGGAAGATTAGTTGTAGACAATTTGAAATTAATTGCAGCAAAATATTCCGTAAATTCAGAAAAGATATAAAAAATAAAAGAAAAACCAATTTATTTAAAACTAACATTTCGCACCATTTTGCAAGGCTTCATTATAGTACAAGAGACCGATGGAAAAAATTATAATGAACACTACTCCAACGAAGACAAAGGTCATAAACTACTTTATAATAATAATAATTAAATTATATTATTTCAATTTCTTGAGACAGGTTATTATTTATTAAAAATAAATCAATAATTGTATCTTTTTTAGTCTCAACACTTTTTATTTCAACAGTCCAACGTTTCGGCCATTTCAACCATCCTCAAGTACATCTTCAATTATAAATTCTTCCTCACATTAAAATTTAAATTTTGTTTTGCAGGCTATTCTGCCCTGGTCATTCATTAATTATAAGTTAAAAACCTATTTTTTTTATTTAAAATCATAAATATCTGAATCTTCTTATTTTAAATTTATCCACCAAATCACTACCATATACACAAACCTTGTGGTTTTATACAAATATGGTAGTGATTTGGTGGATAAATTTAAAATAAGAAGATTTAGTTATTTATGATTTTAAATAAAAAAATAGGTTTTTAACTTATAATTAATGAATGACCAGGTCAGAATAGCCTGCAAAAGAAAATTTTAATTTTAATGTAAGGAAGAATTTATAATTGAAGATGTCCTTGAGGATGGCTGAAATGGCCGAAACGTTGGACTGTTGAAATAAAAAGTGTTGACTAAAAAGGATACAATTTTTGATTTATTTAATAAATAATAATAATCTTTATTTATTATTGATTGATCTCTTTAGAATAATATAGAGGCGTTAGAATTAAGGCTTTAAAGCCTTAGAGTAAAGTAAAAACTAAAAATGAAATTACAAAACGTCATAAAATATAATAAAACAGTGAATTCGAAAAGATAAAAAAGAACCACAATAATTAACAAAGTATATACAATAAAGATAGAACAAATAAAACTATATTTCATATCATAAAACATAAGATGACTAACTTCCGATGATAAATAAAAGGAGAAAAAAATGATAAAAAATCAAATACAATTAAACTAAAAGTAATAAATGGTACAATTTCTGCTTATATACATATTTCACTACCAGGGATGCGCTGGGATTTTTTGAGCTCTGCTCTACCCCTCACACGTGGGGGATAGAGTGGGCTCAGGGATCCTCAGGTCGATTGTGTAAATATTTTATATATTATTTTATCATTATGTTATTTTATTTATTTATTTTTCATACAGATAGTTTGATTATGTTCATTTTGTTTATTCTTCTGTTTGTATATATTTTAAGGGAGTTTTTTTTTTTTTTATTCATTTATTTAATTTATTTCAGCATATATGAGATCATTCATCACTATAACCTATTGCCCCCAACTGTGTGGCAGATTGTAATATCTATCAATAAATAAAAAGTATTAATTTTCAAAAAAATATACATTTACAAGTATAAAACGAAAGACTGAAGCATTAAATGCAGAAAATATATAAACCTTGTCAATTGTTATTCTTCCGGAATTGGGTGGTCGAGGATACAGGATTTGAAGTTTAGAAGGGTATTAGAACTACGAATGAAGGAGGGAATAATATTCCATAGAGAATAGGAGCAGGTGAGGAAAGATCTACCAAAGGCTGCGTTTCGATGGCCAATTACATATAAGTCTGAAGGCCGTAAGTGGATATTGCAGGAATGCACTGAGGATTTAAATTGAAGAATATCAGAGATGTACGATGGACGGCGTTATTAGATAATTTGGTAGAGGAAGGAAGCAAGAAAATATTTACGACGAAAGGAGGCGTAAAGCCACTTCAATTCTTCATAAAATCGGATGACAGTGGCGTCCCTGCACTTTATAGCATGTTAAACTAACTTCAATTTGAGTGCTAATAGATATCTGCACGTCTAATGGTTTCTGAGGTGTAGTTTTCCGAAAATAAATTCACTAACTACTGATTTTTCGTTATTGTGCTATGCACTGTTGCTGTTTAAAGAACTGTATCTTGGAAACTATTGAATCTAAACAGTTCTAATAGAGCTCATATTTTACAAAAATTTACTCTACTTTAAATGATGTTCTATTAGGTTTTCTAGTGTTGTAGGTAGGTTTAAGATATGGAGGTCCCAATGAAAAATTAATTTTTTTTAACATTACACAACGTGAAAGAGTCACCATTTTTTATTCCCCTCTAATTATGCTTGGCAGACCCATCAATTAAATTAATAAAAAATTTAAGTGAACTAACTGTCTTTTTGAACCATTAGGAAAAAATACAATTACAATTACTTTGAGTTTATTTAAACATATTTTTTATGAGCACAAATCTTAAAAGTTAAAATAAATCGATACCCTGAACTCAATCCTAACCCTCATCTCTTGTGGAATCTTTTTAATACTTTACTTATTCTTTGAAATCACTAATACGACATTGACAATATAGGTGAATAAATTAAGTCACTTTTAATTTTGTCATATAAATCTGTATGTGTATTCCAATTGACATATATATTGTTTAAATAAAAAAAACTCTCGATTTATGCACTTTTTTTCCAAAATTACTTTCAAATATTACGCCACTAGATCCGTAGAGGAATTAAGTCATTTCCTACCGGGACGGCCTCCACTGGGACTCGTTGGATCGGAAGGAAATCCTGCAAGATGGAGGGGCGGCCATTAGGGCAGAGGATTTTTGGCCATTTATCGAACAAAGGACACGCTCTTCACTATCTCCAAGACACGTGCCTAAATCCCTACCCCAAATAGGCTCCTGCCAATGTGTCTTACCGCATGGCTACTCATCTCCTATGTTAGCCGTGTTAATCGTACTTACATTAACATGATCCTTGACTGAGGTTATATGAATGTAAATGTATTGTGAAAATTTTGTGTGGTGCTAGCATCATACAAATTTCAATATCACCCTACTTAGAATTCAAACTAATACTCGCTCGATTCAGAAAATATTTCTTTATCATTAGTATGACAATGCTTTCCCGTACTAATTTTCCTAATGAGCCCTACATTTCACAATTTGATTAATTCAAATTTTGAGCGGATTCAAGATAAGTAATATTTGTGGTTTCAAAATTTTAATATTTTTCTTATGCAAAATTATGACAGAAGTA
>NW_027109635.1:23595-24016 GCF_000696795.3 Halyomorpha halys
ACCGTTAACATGAATAAACATTTTAGCTAAAATGTATTTGGAATATTATTAATATGTAATTGGATCAGCGAACGTCAGTTCCAGTTGCATTATTATCTGGCTGATGTTAAATTTAATTAAAGCTTTCAGTTGCATTTACCTCATGTCGTTAATGGATATTTTGCTTTAATTATGTCAATACCCGAAGCGATAATTATGTCAATTTCATAATCCAAAATGATTTACCAGGAAATTTTCCATTAATTAAACGATAATTTTAGAATTAAAATAAACTTTAAAAGTACTTCATGCGCTATTATTTATTATTTGTTTTTATATAGAAAATTATTGCTATCATAAGAAAGTTTGATTCCGAGTTTTCGGTGGAAATTAACGTTTTAAGGTCATATTAGTACAAGAGCTCGGTAGTAAGAAGTCAGTT
>NW_027109635.1:24376-32507 GCF_000696795.3 Halyomorpha halys
ATCGGTTACATAGGGAACATTAAGGTCTTTATGTATGATTTTATTTGTGACAAGGTAAGGAGCATTGAGGATTTTAGGAAGGATTTTGGATTGTAAGGATTGAATACGAGAGGATCGGTATTATGTATGAAATTACCTGCAACTATAGTTTCCGAAATGCAGTTTTTTAATTAGCAACATTTCTTAAAATATATACTGAAAAATCAGTAGTTAGTTACTTTATTTTGGGAAAGCTATATCTCAGAAACCAATCGACGTACATATGTCTATAAGCACTCAAATTAAAGCTAGTCAAATGTACCATGAAGAATGAGTTTCTCTACATGTCTGTATCATACGATTTTAATCGAATCACAATTACTTGATGTATTTTTATGTAAATATAGTTGTAAATTTTAACAAATACATTTTTAGATTAATTTTTATTAATATATTCTTGTTTGAGAGTGGTTTAGTTTATTTAAAAACAAATTTGATCCTTTTTTTCTCAACCTTATTCTTTTCTTTGAAAACCTTTCAACGTTTCGACCCTCTGGTCATTTTCAAGGATACCTTTATTTTGTTGTCATTTTCTTTTTTTAAAAAACTTAATTGCCTTTGCCCTATCTATAAATTCTTCTATATAATTCTTTCTTAAATTTAAAACTTTAACTAACCACTTCTCTTCTTTCTTTCATTTACATTTGCAAACCTTGTAATTTTTTTTTTTTTGCAACCCTGCAAATATAATTGCAAACCTTTTGCAAATGTAAATGAAAGAAAGAAGAGAAGTGGTTAGTAAAAGTTTTAAATTTAAGAAAGAATTATATAGAAGAATTTATAAAGGAAATTAGCCAGAATTTTTAAGTTCTTTAAAAAAGAAAATGACAACAAAATAAAGGTATCCTTGAAAATGACCTGAGGGTCGAAACGTTGGAAGGTTTCGAAAAGAATAAAGTTGAGAAAAAAAGGATCAAATTTGTTTTTAAAGCAAATACATTTTTTAAAAATCCCTGGAAGTTGACCATAGATATGATGAATTTCTGGAAGCTGAACAAACCCCAGCTGGAAGAGACAACTGATGGCCGGAGGGTGTAAGGTGGAAGGTGGAGGGAACATTAACTATAAGACAAGATGACTCAGGAAGGATCCAGGCGAAGGGTGATACTCCTACCTTCGCCATGTTTTATTCAAGGGAGCAAGTATCGCTTCTCGCTCTTCGATTAAACGTATCAATCACAAAAGGTCCATCCTCGTGCCCTTCCGATGCTCCAACCATTTTCTTATTAAAATTCATCCGAAGGATACTTCCCCACGGCGAGGGGCGGACATTAGAAAAAAGATGGAAGTTTGATATATGAAAGTTAAGTTTCAATCGAGTACATTATGGTTATTATCGAAATACTAGCATACCCGACAATGTTAAACAATTTCTAGATGCACGGATGTAGGTAAATTAATTGAATACAATTGAAAGTTTGATATAAAATAATATACCAAATTAATTTTTATTAATATATTCTTGTTTGAGAGTGGTTTAGTTTAATCAAATCTGGATTCAATGTGGGCTGACGCACCACTCATCAATAAACTAAGAAATGTTAAAAAAAAACACACAAAAGTGAACAAGTGCCATAAGGGGAAACAAAAGAGAAAAGTGGTTGTTGGAAGAGTAAGAATACATTTTACACAAATTAACACACCTCCACTTAATCACAAAAGAGGACCAACCTATATGCCAAACCTGTCATTCCCCATTATCGATAAAGCATATAATTGAAGAATGCTCCTCATTTCGTCAAGCTTTCGAAAATAATAAAAATTCCTCGTACAAGAGAATTGGCCCTTAAAGACTCAGCAGAATCCATGGACAAAATAATAAAATTTCAGAAAGAAACTCAACTTTATACTAAATCGCTTCGATCGCTCTGGATAAAAATCTAATCTAATCTGCAATGGATAAACCTCATAAACTACTTCATAGTACATTTAACTAGCTTTAATTTGAGTGCTAATATACATATGAACCTCGAATGGGTTGTTTCTGAAAAGCCTAGTTTAGAAACCTATATTAATTATTTATTTATTTAGGTGTTTCGACTACTAGGACCATTGACACTGAATTTACTAAGTTAGTAGATCGCAATTGACATGTTCACAAAGTTACATTTAATTACAAAGTGAGAAAGTTACAAATTAACAAATATAATTACAATTACATATTTATAATTACAATTTACATTTTACTAAGTTGCAATTAGATTTGACATAGTTAGTAAATTAATATATTCAATTTTGCATCAGCTTATCGATGCTGGACAGTTAGACTATATGTGATGATAAATATTAAGGATTTTTATAAAGTGAAAAAGTTTTGTTATTGTTGTGGGATCTTCGCTCAACATCTCCTGTAAATCTGAAGAAAACTGGAGTGGTTCGTGAGCAATACCTTCAGTGGGAATATGCCTAACGGTGAGATCGTTTCCACAGTAGCGACACATCGGTGCATTTTCTTTTTTCATGAGATTACCGTGAGTGAGTCGAGTATTGCCTATCTGAAGACGGGGTAATACATCTTCTCTCCGTTGCAGATTCAAGTTTCTGGTTGGACGTTTCACTGTCGGTTGGACCATTCTTAACTTTTCTCTTATGATGAACCATTCATCTTGCCACTCTTGGCATCCAATTTCTTTGATCCTTGAAATAACATCTTTGCGCATTGATAATGTTACGACTTGACCTGTCTTTATAGCTAGTCTGGCTTGCGAGTCTGCCTTTTCATTCCCAGTGATCCCACAATGGCCTGGTAGCAATTAAAAAAAAAAAGAAAATTAAATGTTTATAAAGGTATATGCCTGAAATGTTACTACAAATTTTTCCGAAATTTTTGTTATGACTCCCTACCAGACCATATCTGACATATGGGATAGGAAAGGGTTATTTAGAGGTAACCAACTTATTCTAACCACGGATTCGAATCAGAATTCGTCATGAGCTATTCGCTTAAATCCCTCAGCTACAAACTACCCAACGAAAAATCGACTGATCGGAAGTGACCTAGTTGTAGAGATTTCAAACTGAAGTTCTAAACAACTGGAAAGCTATAGTTCAGGAATCTAAGACCCTCCTTCCCTCCAGGGTTTTCTTTTATTGATATAAGGAAATTCACAGCGAAGGGGATGTATAGCTAGCTACCAACCTATTCTAACCATGGTGGGTGGTTATGTTTTCCATTTTGTGGGACTGCCCTGACTGGGAAGTCAACGCCCCAGGCCGGATTTGAACCAATCTATCTCTCAGTAATAAATCTGCACCTACCCATGAGCCACCTGAGCCACTTCTAGGGTTTTAGAGGTTCGGAGAAGAGGAAGTAATAAGTTAAGAAACAAGAAGTAATTTTATATAAAATAATATTAAATATCCTCAGAGCTAATTACGATGTACGCAGTACAAATCAGACTTAGTTAAAAAAATTAATGAATAAGTGAAAAATAAATAAATAATTTAAACGATAATAATTTATTTTTAAATTTTTATTCATTGACATTTACAACTGTATTAACATAAAAATACTTCTAATAAATTTGATGTTAGGAATGGATTCGAGAGGAATTCCAAGGTTGATTGGAGCCTCAAAGCTCAACTCCGTATGTTCAGATAGGCTGATGTTAACTCCGGAGGTTAAGGGTACCACCTGTATGAGGTTGGATGGACTCCAGGAGAGCTCCTGAACCAACAGAACAAAATAATTATCGCAGCCGGATACAAGCCCGAATCCTCGAAGTTAGTAACGTAGTGCCTTACCACTGTGTCACTGTGCTCCTTAAATAAATTTTGTAAAATAGATAAATAAAAAAAGTTAAACACTTGTAAATAAGTTTTAAAAAATACATAAATTGAAAACAGATTAATTATTTTTAAAAAAATAACATTAAATTTCCTCTGAGCATATTGAACCACAATTTCAAAACAATTTGTTTTGTCGAATATTTTTCGACTCCCAGTACTTTCACCAACTTTTCTAAATGTGTTAGACGATAGATTTTACATTTATTTAAAATTTCATCTGTATATGAAGCACGAGAGGTAGCCACATTGTCACCCACTAAAATTAAGAATTGAACAACCCACCCGTTAAGAGTACTATAACAACCCGTCTTATCAATTCCAGAGCGCTCCTAACGCGTCCCAACTGTTTGAATAGAGGTTCCAATTGGCGGTAGTTATCTGGGACTCCTTCAATACATAACTTGGCTGGCTGAGGTTGTGGTAGCACAGGTGGAGGGTCAGTGATTTGATTGGTAAATGCACCACGTCAGAGAGAGAGACCAGGAGACTTGGTGGGCGGCCCCCCACAGAATTTCAATGGACAACAATTATCGAACGGCTCAGTATTCAGGAGCACGGAGCTGAGCGGAGCAGATAATTGCAGCTGAGTCAATGAATCCCCGCTCCGATGTCATTAATTAGGGTTCACCTTTTGTCACTCACTAATCGCATCTTCTCCTCGAGCTGCTCTTTGTTTCTCCGGTCCTGGGGTTTGCCTTGTCCAAATATTTGGCCTCTATCTTTCTAAGCCAGAATCATAATAATAAATCTTCTTTTAATGAGCTCACAAAATAATATCATAATTTCTACTTAACAACATATGTAATGGAGCAAGGAAATGTAATGTGCAGAATTTTGAATTCAAGTTATTTAATTAAAGTATTCCCCGGATTCCATTGTAGGAGGATGTTACCCGAATTAATTATAATTCACGGGTAAGCTGGTATGAACAGAGTGGACTTTATATGACGGATTTTAAATAAATTATACATGGCAAACATTATGAAAATAAACCACTATTGTTGAATGAGTTATACACTGATTATATATGATTAAGTCAAAAGTATATACGATATGGACCAGTTGTTATTTAAATTAATTTTGATGATTGATTAATATAGGGTAACATGGAATAAAAGAAAATATTGAAGTTTCCTGAATTGTGATTGTTAATATACAGTTCAATGACTGCAGCCTGGGGTAAAACCAGTTATTGATGATTATAAAACTGGTTCTGATATTTACTTAGTGGACTATATAATGTGGCATAAAATATAGTTAACTCTACTGAAATTTACAACGGTTATTAGACTATATATTATTATATACATTATACTATTAATCTATGACATACATCAATTACATTTCTTGTTGCTTGGTTCGTTGTGAGACGATGGTATTGTTTATAATTTTGCTTGCCCATTCTTCTCTCCACCTCCCGGAGGGCCAGCGGATCCCTGAACTCTTCTACTCCATTTGGCTGATGAAGAGATTAAGAGTAGAAAAATAACTTTTGAAAATGAAGATGGAGGATCGTCTCATAGCTTCACTCGTTTTCAAAGTAATGGCAATTGGTCTACTTGTCCAATAGAGAGCAGCTTATAGTACCTAATATATGATTGAATTGACTTTGTTCCGGGAGAAGGGGGAGGGGTTCCCTGAACACGTACTATTAAGGTTTCTACGGTGCATATCCTTTTTCTCTTCTCTTATCCTCATTCTGCCAATGTCCCGCTGCCTGGGTGTGGTAAAGAAACTACTCACTCATAGTGATTGATAATTATGAGCAAAATGGTGTTACTCTGGGTTGCCTGTGTTCACTCTTCTATTAACCTGTACAGATTCTATGGGTACATGGACCCTACTGATTTATATGTTTGCTACTACATGGCAGCTTCATGAATTTTTCGTATTCAAAATGTTTGAGGGGGGTCTTTCTCACGAGTTTTCAAAGGAAATATACCAGTACAAGAGCCCAGGAGGATAAAAAAGTTAGTTATTTCATCCCAATATTTTATTGCTTTAATGAAAATTATGTATAGTTACTAGTCCAAATTGATAAGTCTGCTAACACCATTTAGAGACAATAAAAATGACAACTATATAAAAACGTTCAAAACATTCATTTTTCATTTGGAGCTCCATATTTTTAAAATTATCAACAATATTAAAAAAGCTAGTAGAACATTTGTAAAAATATGAGCCATAATAAAGCTATTTACGTTCAATAAGTTCTCGAGATGTTGCTTTTTAAAAAATAACAATTCATAACAAAAAAACCGTAGTTTTTAAATTATTTTTTGGAAAACTATTTTACTTGTTGAGTTATTCACCTTATAATTTATGATATGATGTATGGTTATATTTTATGTGTTCTACATTTATTTATTTTAAATAAAAAATTAAATATGAATCACTACAATCCATAAAGGGTTGAGGGTGCAGTACTTTGTACGGAAGTACTCTTGTAGAACAACGGTTGTGCAAGGAGGTTATTTGGTCAGAATCACGCTCGACCGCCAGATTTTTACCCAATTAAGGGTACCAAATTTGGTTGGCTGGGAGTGTTTATTGAGGGCTACCTTTTTTTCAAACATTTTTATTTTATATATTCTGTTAATTGTTGTAGTTTAATTTTTTTCTTATCCAATTTCTTATTTAAATATATTTTATAATTTCATTTTTATTTTGAAAATTTTGTCTTCTACTCTAGGCCAAATTTCGACGCCTGTAATATTAAGAGAAAAGTGGTTGTTGGAAGAGTAAGAATACACAAAGTAACACACCTCCACTTAATCACAAAAGAGGACCAACCTATATGCCAAACCTGTCATTCCCCATTATCGATAAAGCATATAATTGAAGAATGCTCCTCATTTCGTCAAGCTTTCGAAAATAATAAAAATTCCTCGTACAAGAGAATTGGCCCTTAAAGACTCAGCAGAATCCATGGAAATAATAATAAAATTTCAGAAAGAAACTCAACTTTATACTAAAATCGCTCTGATCGCTCTGGATAAAAATCTAATCTAATCTCCAATGGATAAACCTCATAAACTACTTCATAGTACATTTAACTAGCTTTAATTTGAGTGCTAATAGACATATGAACCTCGTATGGGTTGTTTCTGAAAAGCCTAGTTTAGAAACCTATATTAAATATTTATTTATTTAGGTGTTTCGACTACTATGACCATTTACACTGAATTTACAAAGTTAGTAGATTGCAGTTGACATGTTCATAAAGTTACATTTAATTACAAAGTGAGAAAGTTACAAATTAACAAATATAATTACAATTACAATTTACATTTTACTAAGTTGTAATTAGATTTGAAATAGTAATTTAATATATTCATTTTTGAATATTTTTGCATCCACTTATCCATGCTGGACAGTTTGACTTTATGTGATGATAAATATTAATGATTTTTAGAAAGTGAAAAAGTTTTGTTATTGTTGTGGGATCTTCTCTCAACATCTCCTGTAAATCTGAAGAGAACCGGAGTGGTTCGTGAGCAATACATTCAGTGAGAATATGCCTAACGGTAAGATCGTTTCCGCAGTAGCGACACATCGGTGCATTTTCTTTTTTCATGAGATGACAGTGGGTGAGTCGAGTATGGCCTATCCGAAGACGGGCTAATACAACATCTCTCTGTAGCAGATTCAATTTTCTGGTGGGACGTTTCCCTGTCTGGTGAACCATTCATCTTGCCACTCTTGGCATCCAATTACTTTGATCCATGAAATAACATCTTTGCACATTGATAATGTTACGACTTGACCTGTCTTTATAGCTAGTCTGGCTTGCGGGTCTACATTTTTCATTCCCAGAGATCCCACAATGGCCTGGTAGCAATAAAAACAAGAAATTAAAAAAAAAGAAAATTAAATGTTTATAAAGGTATATGCCTGAAATGTTACTACAAATTTTTCCGAAATTTTTGTTATGACTCCCTACCAGACCATATCTGACATATGGGATAGGAAAGGGTTATTTAGAGGTAACCAACTTATTCTAACCACGGATTCGAATCAGAATTCGTCATGAGCTATTCGCTTAAATCCCTCAGCTACAAACTACCCAACGAAAAATCGACTGATCGGAAGTGACCTAGTTGTAGAGATTTCAAACTGAAGTTCTAAACAACTGGAAAGCTATAGTTCAGGAATCTAAGACCCTCCTTCCCTCCAGGGTTTTCTTTTATTGATATAAGGAAATTCACAGCGAAGGGGATGTATAGCTAGCTACCAACCTATTCTAACCATGGTGGGTGGTTATGTTTTCCATTTTGTGGGACTGCCCTGACTGGGAAGTCAA
>NW_027109635.1:32557-35193 GCF_000696795.3 Halyomorpha halys
TACCCGAGCCCAAAGAGTTCAATCAAGGCTACAGTAACAGAATCCGGCCCCTGAGTAAGTTGCACGAATCCTGACACACTGTGCTACCCCGCTGTCTCATAAAAATATATTCACAATAATTATAATAATTAAATTAGAATTAAAATCTGTACCACTACAACCCATGAAGGTTCAGTAGTGTAGTACTTTTTAAGGAAGTACTGTTGCTAGACAGAACGGTTGTGCAACGAGGTGATTTGGTAAGAATTACGCTTGACAGCGTTTATCCAAGTTAAGGAACCAATATTATAAATTTAAACAATTGCCCCTTGCCCAACTGTAGGTTCAGTCACTTTAGACATATGGTTCCATGTGTTCACATTTCCTAACAAAAAGAAACTCAATAAAAACAAAAAAAGCCAAAAGGCCCTTGAGACCATTCTAACAACCCTTTCAAGTATCCTATATCAAAAAGCAATGGCCTGGTACTCAAGCAGGTACATGCTGTCATCTAATAATGGACTTGCATCAGTCAAACTATTTTATGGTTAACATATGTAAGTCAGTGCACAAAAGTCTTAGGTCCTGGCGTCTTTCTTAGAAATCAGACCTCCCAACTTCTCGCCACGCCTTTTCCCCCTTCCAGATATTTCCTAAATTATCTGATTGGTCCAAACCCCTTCTCCTATTTTACTATTCCTCCTACCCCCTCTTCCCAAGTTTTCATATATATTTCCTAGACTAGATAGCTAAGTAAGATATAAGTTAGAAGATAGAG
Organism: Halyomorpha halys; assembly: GCF_000696795.3. Classification (NCBI taxonomy): domain Eukaryota; kingdom Metazoa; phylum Arthropoda; class Insecta; order Hemiptera; family Pentatomidae; genus Halyomorpha; species Halyomorpha halys. The sequence continues at coordinate 33,315 of NW_027109635.1, forward strand.
ACTGAGTAACAGTAACATGTAGTTCTTGTAAATATATTAGAATAAAGTCATTTTAGTCTTCACTGATTTTTTATGATATGTAACTTCCAATTAAGGATACTCAATTTTTGAGGCTCAGTGGACACCGCAGGGTTCCTGAACCCAGAAACAGATAATAATTATCTGTCACATCCGGAGTCGAACCTGTCCTTGAATTTAGTAGTTCATTGCCTAACCAATGACCTACCCATTCCCACACTATAATAATTATTAAATAAACAATCATATTTTGAAAATGTTTTTTTGTTTTTTAAATGTAGCTTTACAAAGCCCTTATCAGTTGAAGAGTTATCATCGACAACAAAGAGGTATCGACAAAAGCTAACAAGATGAAGCAATTAAGGAATACTCATGAAGTATCCAGTAATGAACGCTGTAAAGAATGCTGGGACAAATGTTTAAGTGAATCGATGAAGTGGCTAGCTCTAACGAACTGACTGGAATACTTGACCAATCTTCTGGTCCTTATCTTAAATAAATAATATAAATTCCAAACATTTAAATACAATAATAAGTTGTTCAACACTATTGAATTTATATTACACAACGTGCACTTACGTACCTACGGCTCCAAAGTTTGCATAATATGAAGCATTTTTATCACATTTCGACGGAGTATCGCTAGGATTTTCTAATCATGAGAGATAGGTGACCATGGATGACTTATACGAGGAAAAGATGGTTGGGGGTGCAGTCGAAATATAACACGAATAAGTTGAAGTAACGTGCCAACGTTTCGGCCAAAATTTCTAGCCTTTATCGGGGCTGTTGGCTTGAAAACTTACCGCCAAGTGGCGGTTTTTATGTATTCATGTTTTAAGTTTAGGCCGTTTTTATGTATTCACTTGGCGGTAAGATTTCAACGAAACGTTAGCACGATTAAATAAGTTACTTCAATTTGTGTTATATTTTGACCGTACTCCCCAACTATCTTCTCCTCGCTAGGATTTTATGTAGGATCCATTTTATCTTTCAAATTTCAAGCAATTTATACATCGATTTTATTTTAATGCCTTTACGAATAAAAAAAACAACATTTAAACGGAGGTTACGATTCCCCAATTAGTTGATATTAGGCAAAAATTTTCTAATCTTGAACTAAGAAATTAGAATGCTACCAATGGGTAGTTTCTTTACACACCTTTATCACGCCATTATAAACTTACATAAAATTTACTAGATGTATCATTATGTATAGTTGTAACTTTCAATGATGACATTAATCATAAATAAATTTTAAAAAACAAGAAATTATATATCCGAGTAAAATTCTGGATTTGAAAATATTTTTTTATTTAAATAAAATAATTCGTATTCAAGTTACATCTCAAACACTCTTTATTATTAATTTAAATGTCCAACGTTTCGGCCCATCTTGTCATCTTCAAGGACAATCTTAAATACAAATATACACTTCACATCCAGCAATTAAAACTTTTTGCAGGCTATTCTTTCTAGATCAATATATTTTAGACAAATCAGCCTACTTTGTCATTTGTCTATTAAATTGAAAAAAAAAATTACAGATTAACTTGAAACTCTCACACATACTAAAATTTAATAGAAAAGTGTCGCTGGGGGTCTTAGTAGGGCGGGGCGGATCGGAAAAGATGGCATTTCTTGAGTTATGATCTTCTCTTGTGAGACTGACATGTCGTAGATCGACCATCCTAATCGCTATAGTTGTACACCTTATAATGCCACAAGGCAATTAAAGGGAGAAGACTCAGTGAATTATATATAATACATTTTATATATTTTATGTGGACCAAATACTACTATTATTTTTATGAAGGGTACAAAAACAAATATATAATTGTGAATTTCAATAAATAAATTT
>NW_027109635.1:36793-40777 GCF_000696795.3 Halyomorpha halys
TATCGACAAAAGCTAACAAGATGAAGCAATTAAGGAATACTCATGAAGTATCCAGTAATGAACGCTGTAAAGAATGCTGGGACAAATGTTTAAGTGAATCGATGAAGTGGCTAGCTCTAACGAACTGACTGGAATACTTGACCAATCTTCTGGTCCTTATCTTAAATAAATAATATAAATTCCAAACATTTAAATACAATAATAAGTTGTTCAACACTATTGAATTTATATTACACAACGTGCACTTACGTACCTACGGCTCCAAAGTTTGCATAATATGAAGCATTTTTATCACATTTCGACGGAGTATCGCTAGGATTTTCTAATCATGAGAGATAGGTGACCATGGATGACTTATACGAGGAAAAGATGGTTGGGGGTGCAGTCGAAATATAACACGAATAAGTTGAAGTAACGTGCCAACGTTTCGGCCAAAATTTCTAGCCTTTATCGGGGCTGTTGGCTTGAAAACTTACCGCCAAGTGGCGGTTTTTATGTATTCATGTTTTAAGTTTAGGCCGTTTTTATGTATTCACTTGGCGGTAAGATTTCAACGAAACGTTAGCACGATTAAATAAGTTACTTCAATTTGTGTTATATTTTGACCGTACTCCCCAACTATCTTCTCCTCGCTAGGATTTTATGTAGGATCCATTTTATCTTTCAAATTTCAAGCAATTTATACATCGATTTTATTTTAATGCCTTTACGAATAAAAAAAACAACATTTAAACGGAGGTTACGATTCCCCAATTAGTTGATATTAGGCAAAAATTTTCTAATCTTGAACTAAGAAATTAGAATGCTACCAATGGGTAGTTTCTTTACACACCTTTATCACGCCATTATAAACTTACATAAAATTTACTAGATGTATCATTATGTATAGTTGTAACTTTCAATGATGACATTAATCATAAATAAATTTTAAAAAACAAGAAATTATATATCCGAGTAAAATTCTGGATTTGAAAATATTTTTTTATTTAAATAAAATAATTCGTATTCAAGTTACATCTCAAACACTCTTTATTATTAATTTAAATGTCCAACGTTTCGGCCCATCTTGTCATCTTCAAGGACAATCTTAAATACAAATATACACTTCACATCCAGCAATTAAAACTTTTTGCAGGCTATTCTTTCTAGATCAATATATTTTAGACAAATCAGCCTACTTTGTCATTTGTCTATTAAATTGAAAAAAAAAATTACAGATTAACTTGAAACTCTCACACATACTAAAATTTAATAGAAAAGTGTCGCTGGGGGTCTTAGTAGGGCGGGGCGGATCGGAAAAGATGGCATTTCTTGAGTTATGATCTTCTCTTGTGAGACTGACATGTCGTAGATCGACCATCCTAATCGCTATAGTTGTACACCTTATAATGCCACAAGGCAATTAAAGGGAGAAGACTCAGTGAATTATATATAATACATTTTATATATTTTATGTGGACCAAATACTACTATTATTTTTATGAAGGGTACAAAAACAAATATATAATTGTGAATTTCAATAAATAAATTTAAATATAAAAGATTGTCCTTTAAAAACGTTGTCAGAAACGTTTAACATTTAATTTGTACAAGCAATAATAATACAGAGTTTTTGAGACTTAAATTTGATAAGTTCCTCAAGGTAGTATCCCCGGTCCCATCCTCTACACCGTCTATACAGCTGACATTCCAACAACTCCTAGCACTATCCTTACCAGGTATGCTGATGACATGTGTACTCACAGTTAGTAATAATCCTTTGATAGTATCCCAAACTCTCCAGCCCCATATCACAACCCTCGAATAATGGTGTCGAAATTGGAGGATAAAAATAAATCCTAACAAATCCCATCAAATCACATTTACTCTTCGTCGTAAACCTGCCGACTGCCCTACAGTATACTTTAACAATGTGGCTCTTACACCTGTAGAACAGATGCGTTATCTTCGACTAACCTGGAATCCTCACACAAGACTGAAAAGACAGGAAACTGCACGCAGATTCCGACTATTACAGCACTTACTACGGTTGATTACAAACGGTCTAGATTTCCAACTCATTACAAAAGACTGATCTACATGACAATAATAAAGCCCATCTGGACATACGGAGTTGAGCTTTGGGGCTCCACTAAACCTTCAAATTCCTCTCGTATCCAATCCTTACAATGCAAAATCCTCAATGCTCTTTATTTTGTTACTAATAAAACCTAACCACCCAAACCCACTCGTTTCTAACCTTGCTTCCTCTTCAATTGCTGGCAATCCTCCAAGGTGCCTGAAAAGAAGATGGCCTCGTGACCTTATATTGTAAAATGCTTTTAGAGTTCTGCTACTGGGTAGTTTCTCTACATGCTGTATCATATCATTATCATTACGTCATTATGATCAAATTTACTTATCGTATTTTTTATACAGTTGTAAATATCAATAAATAAATAAATAAAAAAAAATTGATAAACATTATGTTATTTAAACAATAAAACCTTGAAATGTTTGTTTAACCTTCGGTTAAAATGGCTCGTTGATCGTTATCCGTAAAGTTTCTTCATCATTCGATTTTTTCATATTTTATTTATAAAATAAACAGAGCTAACGGTTAGGTTATTAACATTAACTGCAAGAATTGCGAAGAAGTTGCCAACTCCCCCGCGACAGTCCATCCTTCATTCCAATATAGCCGACAGTATTGGGCATTATATCCGTCAGTCCGGATGACAACAGAGGTAGAATGTGAGGCAGTATTTTATCTCTGGTAAATTATTTGGAGCCCGAAGTGGAGTTGGCCGAGTAATAAACACTTGGAACCTAGGCAGCTGGTATAAAGCCTGTAGTTTAATGTTCACTATTGTCTCTTAGCTGTCCTCCTTCAGTTCACAAATAGAACAATGCTCATCCCAATCTGATAGTTACATAGACTCGGCAGAGTTCGAGGAAACCATTAGTACAAGAGCCCAGTGGAAAAAAAAAATCAGATTGTTCTCCCCTATCTTTTATTACTTTAATGAAAACTATGTATAATTACAAGTCGAAATTGATGAGCCTGCCAAGTATAGTTAGGGGTACTACATAAAGGTGGCTGTTAAAATATTTAATGTTTTATCTGGAACTCCTTATCTTTGATACTACATACAACTCTAGTATACCAAATATAATATCATTTAAAAATAAGTACATTTTCTAAAATATGAACCCTGGTAAAGCTGTTTACTTTCAATAGTTTCCGAGATACAGTTTTGAAACATTGAAAAGCAACCATTCATTAAATATATGTAAATATTATAATTATTGCGAGATAACTTTATCTCATGAACCATGACTGTACAGATGTTTAATAACACAAATTAAAGCTAGTTTAATGTATCATAAAGTAGTTTATGGAATTTATAATTTATAACAGGAGTAGTAGTTTTCATGAGATGCCAAAATAAATTCTCAAGATATTGATTTGTTGCGGTCCTTTCAAGAGAGAGAGAAATACTTTATTCATCTATGCTCCCTAAATAGATCAGGTTGCTATATCACACAGCATACTTATCAATCCACAATCGGACATAATTACAAATAATTACATGGTATAATAAGATATAAAGAAAACAATTTTTTTTTCCCTACAGTTTCCTTTTACAATCAATTTCGGTCTATACACCAAATACAAATATTTCAATTCATTCCTTTTTTCTTTCCCATTTCTGCTCCTCTAATTTCACCATTTCATATTTTTTTAATTAACCCGATCAACAAATTCGCTCTCCGGAATTCGGCCTCCTAGATCCTCTTCAGCGACCTGCTAAACAAATTAAACGGCAATGTGAGATCAACATCATTCATAGTCACAGCAGTAGACCAGTTTACCAAAGACAAACAAATAGATACATTTTACGAGAATAAGACTAATACTTAGATTCAAAGGGAAATGTAATAAAAAGCCGTTTACAAGAAGCCCTTGAATGGATAAATAAGTTTTGAAAAACAATATATATA
>NW_027109635.1:41295-41966 GCF_000696795.3 Halyomorpha halys
CCACCTTCCTGTTCGAGGTCATTCCTTTCAAATCTTACCGTCGGATCCAAGACCAGAGCCGTGCCTTCGATTTTGATGCGGCATATCTTACGGATCCGTAGGTGTCAATACAATAGACCTCCTCGAAGCAGGCGAAGTCTTTTCTTTCGAGGAACTTCATCAACTCTTTTTTGACCGTGTGGTGCCGGCGTGTTATAAAGAGGGAGTTGTAGGGGGATTTTCCCAGCACATGAGCTGGTGTTTCAGACTCTCTACCGCATTTGCGACAGAGGGACCCAACTTCTCCTTGCTGTCCACTAGCTCCTGGGACTCCACTCAGGGGTGCTTAGACGATATTAAGTTTCGGGGCGATCGCTCATTCTGACCCTGAGAGTGCCTGCTTGTCACATACATATCAATTTGCTTTCGGGTTCTGTTTGAAATGTGAAAAGTGCTAATAAGGCTATTTGCTTTCAAAAATTTGTTTAAATCATAAGAAGAGGCTTTTCTTAATATAACTTAAATATATTTATTTTTCAAATATTGAAGAAGATAATCAGAGTTATAGTCAAAGAGAAACAAGAATGGTTAACAACCATTTATTTTCCGACGTTTCACCCTACTTTGTAGAGCTTCATCAGGGCTGTCCTAGATGATAGCTTTACTGACTTTTTATGTCTGACTTTTAAAGT
>NW_027109635.1:43486-46186 GCF_000696795.3 Halyomorpha halys
AAATAGGGCAAACTTCTTCTCAGGTGCATTTTTTAATCTAAAGAACTCGCTTACACCCTAGAATCATTAGTTCTAGCCACTACATTATTCCTTGACTGAAAATTGTTTAGCTGTTCACAAGAAGGGAATGTGTCAAGATATTGGTCCAACCGTTTGCAGTTTTATTTAAGCCCTTATTTTTTTTAGAAAACTATAGTCATCATTATGAAAGGCCAGTTCAATCGAAAATAATTGGACAAAAGGGATCTAAAAGAGTCCTTTGCAGATTCCTGGACGTCTGGGAATCCCAAACAGTCCCAGGAATAGCATTCATTGTTATCCTGCCCTCAGTGACCTGGCCAAATGCATGTATTGATTTATATTCTCTTCTTGGCCCTCGTGTAAAGGGATTGTTTATTTATGCTCTTACTGTCCGTCTACCTGCTCCAATAATGAGACAATTACCCGTCAAGATCGCTCTAAAAATATAGTATCTACTTAAGCTATTTATTTATTGATGTGAAAAAAGACATTTATAACGTTATTATATCTTTAAAAAAAAAAAAAAAACAGTGATTAAATTGGTCACTCCAGATTAAATCACCATACATATACTGATGAATTATCACATTACATTTTGTGTTACAATTTTTTTATTTCAACTCCACAAGTAGTCAACCCTGGTGAAGACCAGAAAACGTCAATAAATAAAATAATTATTATGACATATTTTTTCATTATCAAGCAACTCTCCTACAACCAGAGTTAGCCTATATAATACATAGTTACATATATCCATGTTATTTTACAAAAATTGAAAAATTGGAAATCATTATTATAAAACAATAGGAACAATACACCCAAGTTAAGATATTAACTACAGTCCTAACAGTAAAAAAAAATATAAAGAAATAAAAAAAAATAAACGTTAATACATATTTAACAATGCACAATAAACAAAAAACTGTCAACAATTGAGTGAGTGATAACAGTGTCAGATAATTTGTAATTAAAAGTTTTAAAATCTAATGAAAAAGTGACAAAATAGATTAATTCGACTAAAATTATTAAACCAAGACAGAATATTCTGCAAGGTAATTTTAATGGTTGGATGTAAGGTGTGAATTTATAGTTAAGAATGTCTAGAGATTACCAAGTTGGCCGAAACGTCCAGCATTTAAAATATTAATAAAAAGTGTTCAAGACTTAATGGATACTATTTATTTTATTTAAACAATGGAACCAGCATCAAAGTGATTTGATTAATCATAAAATATATGTTTGTTTATATCCAATAAATTCCACTAAATCACAATTACTAAAACTATGACCTCCTGCCCCACAATGTCCTTTAATAATACATCATTCCTTTGGAACAGATCCGTTACCTACAACTACGTCTGGACATACGATTGACTTAGGATCCTCATACAAGACTGAAGACTGCTTGTCGATTCCGACCATTACAACACTTACTAGACAAACTATTCAAACTTCCAACTAATAAAAATAGATATATTGATATGACTATAATAAGATTATCTGAGCTTTGAGGATCCACTAAGCCTTCGAATTCCTCCCGTATCCAAAATCCTTCGTGAAATCTTAATGCTCCTTACTTAGTCATCTATCAGGACCTCATTGTTCCATATGTTGCCAATTTGACTAGAACCAGATACCAATTCTCCCATAATGAACTTCCCAACCTCCCAAACCTACTTGATTCTGACCAGGCTTCTCCTTCATTACCTGTTAATCCTCTTATGTGTCTTAATAGAAGATGGCCTCGAGATCTTCTCCTCTAAAAATGTTATTAGAGTTCTATCGATGGGTAGATTCTCCACATGTCTATATCACACCACAGTATAACTAACATCAAGTTTACTGTTTTTATTATATTTTTAATGAAGTTGTAAATATCAATAAATAAAAAGTATTTATATCGATTGTAATACACAATTGAATAAATATGATCGCATTTTCATTAATTATTAGAATGCCCCTTTAATTATAAATATCCAAGGCATTAGTAGTATTCTGAACCTTGTACCTCACACGGGATATATTGAAGCCTATTGATTAATTATTCAATACGGACTTGTTTAACGTCATTAGCAGTTTGAAAACTGACAGGTTGGAGAGGTGGATTGAAAAAGAGGATGTGGGTCTGTTGATTCATATTGTGAAGCCAGAGCATGGAGTAGCTTCTACATCTGGTATGGACAGTGTTCTGTCGCGTCACACATCCCTGGTCGGTGTTAACACTCCAAGTGAGGAAGTCAATATCATTTGTTCTCAATTCTAAAGGATCAGTTTTAAATAGCTAGGATAATCCATGTTCAAAATAATCAAAGATGAATTAAATAACAAAGCATTCCTTGCTGTAGAATTCACTAATGAATGGAAGTTGAAGGACGTTACAGGCTGATCGCAACTGTCAACTTTGCTGCACGGATCAAACACATTTCTCATACTACCTTGAGATGGAATTAACCCTTGAGTGTTTTAAAATGTTATCTATTTTTCCCCTTATTATATATTTCATATATATCAGTGTTGGGGCGAGAGGTGTTTTCTGAGTGAAACCCCAATCTCTTCCCAGAGTAAAATGGTCGCTAGTTCGGGTTAAAATAAAACGGAGGACCTGAAATAAATATCACAAAAAAAAAAAATAAAATAAATAATGAAGAAAATGAAATAATGAAAAAATAACCTTCCAAG
>NW_027109635.1:46466-49613 GCF_000696795.3 Halyomorpha halys
AATCGACTAAACCTCTAAGTATAATATATCTCATCCGAGATAGAAAAAGGTGCTCAAAACGCAGGTTGACTCTAAAGTGGAGAGTAAGTAATAAAGAGTCCAAAAGAGCCAGTCAGCTTCAAATACAATTTGGCTGAAACAATGGTTGCAGAACGTCAGTAAATAGGTGACTGGCATCGCACACCGCACCAATGCCTCTTAAGTAGATCGCTCCAGTGCCTTCTAAATATACTGCCCACTGCCTTATTTGCGGTTATACAGGCCCTGGCCCACTACCTTCTGTATTGTTGTGCATATGCTACACCTCAGCAATGTATTTATATACACGCACCACACTAAACCTCCTTATGTCCCTTATTTCTATGGGACAAATTCAAATACAAAATTACTTAGATTTAAACAAATAAATAAATAAAAATACACTGATAACCAACAAAATTGAAAAATCACTTGGAGGGAAGATAAAAAAAATAACTTAAAAAGAAATCAAACTTTTGAGCTTTAACAATGAGAGTGGGAGTAGGTAGCTCTGTGGTAATGCACTATGCAACTAACTCCGAGAACTCGAATTCGAATCCAGCTTTGGCAGATAATTACTTTCTGTTTCACTGTAACCTTGAGTCACCCCTGTGGGTTAAAGAGCCCTTTGGGGTCCATCCAGCCTCATAAAGAGGATATTCTTCGTTTGGGAAAAATCTGGCGGTCAAGCATAACTCTGACTAAATCACCTCCTTGTACAACCGTCGGTCTTGTAACAGTACTTAAATCTGTACCACTACAACTCCTGACCCTTCAGAGGTTGTAGTGGTACAAATTTATTTTTTTTTTTAATATATGTAAGTAGAAGCAAGAACTGACTTGTTATTACTACCATGGAAAAACATTAATTATCAAATTCATTCATAGTTTATATTCTTCTATTTTTAATTACTATTATCAATGGTGGTTGATTATTTAAAATAAACGACAAAATTAAAAATATATTAGAGGAACTTTTTTAGCCCAGTCAGACTACATCAATAAGGATAACATCTAGCTAGAATAAAAGTTAACTTGATTGTGCATTGGTATACTCAGTTTAATCAAAATCACTTGATCCATTTCGGAGAAAATGGATAAAAAAGTAAAAAATCGATTCTACAAACATAATTTTGGACACTTCGTTCTATTAAAAACGTTTCAGTCACATAGCCACCTTAAATATGTTATTAGAGTTTCTTCAAGGTTTCTTTTTTGATCTAGGCTGTTCACAACCACACAAGCACATTTCGTATGCATGAAGTTTAAGTACATTTCGAACTGTATTGATATAATGTATAATGTAGAGGTATGAGTGATAGCCAGAATGCCTCCTGTTAAACTGATGAATAAAGAAGTAGATATTATAGACGACGGCCATACGTTTAGAGAGAAGAAGAAGAGTGGCAAATAAATGGCTTTTTAAGTAAAAAAAAATACTGTTGACTGGACACGAATGTATTAGAACCACCAATACGGATTTAAATTGGACCGAGGAATGCCTCAGAATCAATGCCTTTTGAAGATTTCCACCAACCCACACAAAAAATACTTTAACAGACCACTTTGCAAGACTTGGTAACTCGAATTCAAAATCCTTCACGTTCACATTACATCCCTTAACTATATATTCCATAAATAGGTAAGTGAAAGTAAAAAAAGAATAAGGTAATTTTGAAAGATAATCGGTGTAAAATTAGTGTTCTTTAGAGTAAATTAAAAATAAATAAATTATTAATGTGATGTGATATTATCCCATTTGTGATTTTAGTGGAATCGATTAGTTGAGAAAGATAGAACAGTGTGTAACTACAAGCTATTGCCTAAGATAGAGAGATAGGGGAAGATCAAAGGAACTCCTTCCTTCCTGGCACTTTGACAGAATCCAAACGTTTTTCTTTCTCAGATCACTTGAGCATTTAAAGCATCTTAACTTTGGATAATGGGTTTGTTGTACTAACATTAGCATTTCAACTACTTCTAATTTTACCAACTGTCGAGCTATTTTTTTTTTAATTTATTTTATTAGCCTTTTAAAGTATAAATAAATTAAAATAAGTTCTTCTGTGCCTACAGCTAAAGCTGCGTAAGTGATCTTTTTTTTTTTCGTTTGAAATGTAAATTAACTCAAAAATGTTAGTTATTGGAAGATGGTATAGGTGGTGGTGAAGCACGGCACAAAAAATAGCAGACAAACTATTTATTATTTTTCGTAAGTATATAACATGTTGGGGAATGAGCGGTGGTAGCAGCGTTGTAGCGCGCCTGTCTACCAACCTAAAAGTTGTGAGTTCGAGGCCCGGCCCTAGCCGGGATTTTTTCAACCACATAATTACATAATACTCATTCACAGCTTCCCCAGGCATTTGTGAGGCCCTTAGCCAATGGGTGGCACTCACAAAAATAGGCGTGGGAGTGACGAACATATCTTATGAAAACCTCATCAAGAAACGCGCGATGTATTTTCGTAGTACACCGCCGATTCATTCTACCTCCACGGTCTGTCGTGCCAGAAGATGAAGAAGAAGAGATAACTGTGTGATTATTCATCATTCATTACTGTATTTGTTTTTATAAATTAATGGAATACTAAATTCATTCATATTCATATTATTTTAGTTTAATCCCGGCAAAATAGAACAAAACATAGGTTACTAATATATAGCTCAATCGTAACCTGATTCAATCGTCGATAACACCACCTTCAGCGGACCCGGCAGCTTATCTTATAATGCCACACTGGCAATCCAAGATATATATTTGCCTGAGTATATACATTTCATTCTCTTTGTATATATTCAATTTGTTGTTTTAATTTTTTTTTTTTTAGGAGGTCAGAAAAAAAAAATTAAAAAAAATAAAACCTGATTCATCCCCATTACAAACTACCAGGTTTGCGTATAACTACCTCCTACATGTACGTATTTAATAACCTATTTCGTCAGAAGGTTACGAAGAAAAAAATCCTTATACATCCCCCTTATTCTTTGTTCTCCCCCACCAGCAGCTCTTGGGCCAATAGTGTATTTGTTTAATAAATTAAATTAGGTAGGAAAAAACATGATACACATATTTTTAATATAATAAACATTTTTGAACTATTTTGGTATCTTTTTTGAGCAGCACCCG
>NW_027109635.1:51849-52267 GCF_000696795.3 Halyomorpha halys
CATTCTTACCATATGTCCGTGGAATTTCACTCTCCTCATCCTTATTTCTGTTTCTAGGTCCTTTGTCTCTTGTAGATTTCTCTTCTAATACCCAATAGCCTGTATCCTTCTTATGTATTTGTTAGGGCCGCTATTCTTTCCTACATACTTTCTTTTTCCGAACCGTTGTTACATATAGACTCGCCCAGGTACTTAAATTTGTTTGTTATATTAATTGGTTCGTATTAGGTTTCTACTGGTTTCTTTTTGAAGTTTGGATCTGTAGTTATTAATTCTGTTTTTTCGTAAGATTTTCAAACCTTTTTTTTTCATTATTTATGTTAATATATTTATTTGGTCGATCGCTTCTTCTTCCATTTTTACCTTACCTTGACGTTGCTGTTCTTTATCCCTATTGTCGCACCCATATTATAGGTTC
>NW_027109635.1:52819-54785 GCF_000696795.3 Halyomorpha halys
TTATCCCTATTGTCGCACCCATATTATAGGTTCACTGTATGATTTTTGTTGATAAAAAAATTATAAAATGATAATTTTGACCGGCCAAATTTCGCCTTTTTAAGTGGACTTTTCAAAATTAGTATTTTGACCAATCCTTTAAATAAAAATTGGAGAACACCACTTGTCGACAGAAACGGAAACCGCAACCCATAGCATCGGTAAAGGCGATATGATTGCTCTGATACTGCAGAAGCATGCTGTAGATACGTAGTAAAGATAGCAGGCTGGCTGGGGTGATATAGTAGGGCCACTAAGGGTCGGATATTGCTGCTTACGATCTCCCAGGGCTGCTACTCCTGGATTATGAGATTACACCGTCTTTACTAACGCCTACCTTAGCTTTAGGCCGGGGTTCCACGTGATAGATATATGTCGCGCAAGTGCAGAGAGTTGATCATATTCCCAACTACTAAAGAAATACTGTTAGTTTGAAAGCAAATGTCAGTTTACACAAAGTTAACAGCTGCCACAGCTATCAAAATCACTGCCATCGCCACTCTAGGAAGATCGTTGATTGAGTGTGAGTAATATATAAAAGAAAGATAGTCCAGATGTGATCAAAAGGACTCAAATAGTGATCAAACTATTTTTTGTGAGCCAACGCTTCGCCCTACTTTGCAGGACTTCCTCAAGGCTAAAAAAAAAATACAAACATCTAAATAATATAAAAATGTAAGAGAATAGATAACAAAAATAAAAGTAAACTACGGTATAGCTAAAACTGATTTAAAATATGTGACAGTGTATATAAAAATGTTCAAAATAAATTAAATATTTCGTCACAGTTTGCTATAATTCTATAATAAATACACCCTGCATGTTGTGGTGCAAGTACCTTTTGCATGATATAGTGAGGTGCTTCGACTTTCCTTTTAATACATATTTTTAATTTTACCACAATGAATATTTTAAAAACCTACATGATAACAACAAAAAGTAATAATGTAATAAACATTTGTTTTCCCTACGCCACAGGGTCATGATTCTTGGCCATTAGAGTTCTATCAGCCTAATAAACCGTCGCAAACTTGAACTACTTAGTCTCATCGTCATTGAAACACCTCCTTATTTCATCGAGGTAAGGGCAGTCATATAGGTTGTTGTATGTCATGTCAACATAGAAGCCAAAGAGCACCGAGGATTTTTCCTTACTCCAATTCTATGAAGATGTGCACCCAAGAAGTCGTAACCAGTTATAGAGGCAACCGATAGGTGGCGGGGAAGGTCAGGTGGTATGCGATCACTAGAGCTGATAAGGACAACACTTTGCTTTCCTTCCACAGAACCCTGATAGATTTGTTGCAGCTTATTTCTCTAGAATAAACATAAAATATACATAATGAAGAAAATAAAAATTATTTCACTTTAAATCATTTTCAATTAGGTCTTTTCGTGTTGTAGGAAAAAGTTTAACCATTTTCTAACATAAAATAATATACTTTTTTTTTAAAGGACTCAAAAATTATTTTTTTGTAACATCTTGGACAATCACCATTTTTCATTCCCTCATACTATGGTTGAAAGAGCCATCAATTTTCATTCTGATATAGTTTTCATTAAATTAATCAAAATTGGGGTGAAATAACTGTCTCCTCTTTGGCTCTTGTACTACTAAGTTTGTATCCTATGAATATAGTATCCTCATAATTTTCCTGTATCAATGTTCTTTTAAATATATATATATATTTTTATTTTAATTAAATCCATTAAGTATTTGTGAGAATATGTTAGGTTGTTATGTGTATATATTGTCATGTTACTTAAAATATTTACTGTGTATTCATATTGTAAATTATAAGTTAACTTTATATTTGTTAATGAGGAAAAAGCAATTGTGCTTGTTATTTTCAGTGCATGAAAACTAAATCTTGTTAGAGTAACAATAAATCACAATTATATGTAAGGGGTAGAAAGTTCCGGATCA
>NW_027109635.1:55435-57976 GCF_000696795.3 Halyomorpha halys
GCTGACTCACGGCTTTAGCCAAAAATAAAACAATTATCTACAACAGCCGGAGCTTGTAGCCTTGGAGTTAGTAGCACGGGGCCTTACCAATGAGACACCCACTTCCACATATAAATATATATACATATTTATATAGCTCAATGCTTCGATTTTTCACATTGCCACGCCCTATACTTAAATGAATAATTTTTTTAAAAGAAAAAAACCCACTTTATGTAGCTGGGCGGACCCCGGAGGGCTAACGAAACCACAGAGCTGACTCATAGCTACACTGAAACTGAAAATAATTATCTGCTACATCTGGATTTGAGCCCGGATCCTTGGAGTTTGAGGCATAGTCCCTAACCAATAAACTACGCACTCCAACATTATTATCATGTATATTAAATTTATTAATTTATAAATATTATGAATCTATACTATGTTATTAAAAAATCAATTGTATTCCTTGTTATGAGTATGCTGTGACAATAGCTACTCAATGCAGTTGGACAGCACAACTTTTTTTAATCAAGTATTTTTTCTCTAAAATATTTCTCCAGATATTGTACTCTCTTCTAGTTAAAATATAAATTATTCCAGACTGTTGGAGCAGCAGAGAATAATAGCAAGTGTCAATGTTGCCTAGAGGCACCTCAGTGGAAGATGTAAAGTGCCTCAAAAGGAGAAAATGAAAAAGGATCCGAGGGGAGAGTGTTTTGTTTTAATTTTCCGGACTCATGTTGTAATAGCTGTTGGCGGTTCCATGATGAGGATCTCCCAGTCAGCCTCCTCTTTCATCAGGGCATTCTCTTTAAAGTTCTCTTTTAAAAGTTTATAAAGCAACATCAAAAAGTATTCTGATATCTCGAAATATGTTTTAGGTTTCAAATGGAAGCTTGGAATTAAACAAGACATTGTAAATTTTAATTTATGTATATATCATAAAGAAGTTGGTACACTTGGCAAAATTAGGAATGTTAAAGCCATTTAATTCATAGTTCAAAATTGACGAATTTAAGGTAAAGTAATGCATACATTATCATATGAAGAGTTGAATTAAACCTAAAAAAGAAAAAAAAAAGGAAGTAATCACAAGTGAAGAATATTCTAGAAATAATATTGACCTGTGGTTTCAGATAACTATAATAAAGTCTTTCAAGAATAAGCTTGTTGTAGATAACGTTCAGTGTTATTGTTTCAAGTTGGATTCCCAGTCCTCTACTTTGAAAAATTGAATTCCAGCCTTCATAACAGGTATATAAAGTCACTTAACTAGCTTTATCATGGCTCTTGAGTTATGAACATAATTTTTTAATTATTAAATAAATCAAAAATTAGTATCCAATTCTGTCTCAACACTTTATTTTTCACTAGTCCAACGTTTCGGCCATTCTAGCCATCTTCAAGGACATCTTCAATACAAACTCTTCCTCACATTAATCTAAAATTTCTTTTGCAGGCTATTCTGCCCATTGTTGATAATCTTATAGAGGAAAATTAAATGTTAATGATTTTAAATTTTAAATAAATAGGTTTTGAACTTATAATAAAGAAAATGACCTGGACAGAATAGCCTGTAATAGAAATTGTAAATCAATGTGAGGAGGAGTTTTGTATTGAAGATGTCCTTGAAGATGGCTAGAATGGCCGAAACGTTGGACTAGTGAAAAATAAAGTGTTGAGACAGAATTGGATACTAATTTTTGATTTATTTAATAAATAATTACCTTGTCTCAAATAATTTTGAAATAACATAATTTTTTAATTAGAGCAGTTTAGCTTTTTTTTATATATGTTCACATAAATGTAGAAAAGATTTAGGAAATTTCATGTGATTAAGATAAGGTTAAGTAAGCTTTCTATGTATTAATATTATAAATCAAACAAGAAAGTTGATTATTGCTGGGTTTGGGTGTATTATATGCAGTTAAATAAATATTGACATTTATACTCCTTTCAAACACTGTCTGAAAGGGGCAACAGAAAATGATATCCTTATTTTTTAAATTTATTTATTAATATATAATTTACTCTTTACTTATTTATTATTATTATTGTATTTTCATTTACTCTTTCTCGTCCTTTATTTAATCCCAAATTATTCATTTTCCGTCTTCTTGTGTGTAATTTTTTTTTCTCTTAACTTTACCTCTTCTGTTCATTTTTAACCTAATACAATATTTTGCGTGATTTTTTTTATTTTCTATTATCTATTTTATATTACAACTAATTTTATTTCGTCTTTTTTTTGTATCTTATGATCCTACTATTTCAAAATATTTTTAGTTGTTTTGGTATTTTTTTAGCCTTCATGAAGCTCTACTAAGTGGGGCGAAATGTTGGTAAATAATTAGTTGTGAACTATTTTTTGTTTTATTTTTTCACACCCCGAGCATATTCTACATACTTTGAAATAATGCGATCAATAATTAATACATATACATAATATTTTTTTAAACTACAAAATGTCAAATTTACAATAAAATATGTTAAAAAAAAGAATAAATAAAAATAGTTATATAAATTAGTATTGTTGATTTTTTCAATATAATAATGTTT
>NW_027109635.1:58988-61124 GCF_000696795.3 Halyomorpha halys
GGATTCCAGGTAAGTCTCTTGTCAAGATGGAGTCCTAAGTATCGAATCTGTTAAGCAGGCATTAGTGGTGTATTTAGAAAGGATACTGTAGGACAGGAGAGCAGAGGTTTACGACGGAGAGTAAAAGTGATCTGGTGGGATTTAGAGATAAAAGTAAGGTTAATAACAAAAATAACGATATTCGTTAACAAAACATAAGTTACAATTGCCTTCTAATGGCAATAATAGAAATTTGAAAAAACTACAAAGAGAAAAAATAAATAAAAGAGAGTACTGTCAATAATAGAATTAATAAATATAAGATTTATAGCAGGATGTCCTGCAGTAGCCTGGACTTCAGTCTTCGGGTTGAGGTAGAATTTCGCAAGTAATACGCCACTGTTTCTTTAACTGTCGATAACTGGGAGTGGAACTCGTTTAACTGGGAACATGAATCGTTTTTTGCTGTAATCCTCTATTGGCTCCACTTGTGATTCCCGATGCACTAATGGCTGTTTCTTACAAAGCAAGGAACATCTACCGCGATTTTGATTTTTTCTTTATTGTAAAGACCTCCTCTGACTTCACAGTCGTACCTTAGCAGTTGCCTTAGAGTTGTTTTAAAAATAAGAAAAGTTGTTTCTGATTTTAATTTGGATTTTTTATTCAGGATAGGATAAATATGTGAGTTTATTCATACCATATGTGAGTTTAGGTTGAGTTTCATAGATTAAATTTTTCTTCATATCATGATAGATAACTAGTACTTCAAACAATGTACAATAATTAGTAAAAATAAAAATGTTATCATATAAAAACCAACGTTAAAAATAAAATATCAAATATTCCCAGAAGGGAAATTTTAATTATAAACTGAATCCGATAATAATTATTTTATATTTGTTCATTCTCTCTATATTAAGCAGTTTATAAAAGCCAATTGCAGGAGAGTTCACAAAACATTTTAATTAAATCGGATTCCTGTATTTTAATGATGGTTCAGGCTGTGTACTGGCTCTTGTTAGTCGTTAACTTCTTTTATCTTTATTGATCTGTGTAGTTATTGAATTTGTTCATTGTCCCAAAACAAAAATAAATTTATATTTAACGAATCCGTTGGTTTAATAAAAACTCCTAAATGAAACACACCCTAAAATTAAAAATTAAAATAACAAGAGAGATATTTCGATTCAGTTACTTTTTAAATGTTTAAAGTATTAATAAAGTAATATTATCTTGATATTAAATTTACAATAAGTGAAATTAATAAATTAACAGCGTATTTGGGAGGGGGGGGGAATAAGTGGAATTTGGAAGTTTAATTTTTAATATCCCCTTCAATTTCTTATAAATGAATATAAGATTACTTAAAACGTTTTTTTAAAAGCTTTTTCCAGGTTATTTCTGGCATAAAGTGGGGGAGGTGGGGAAGAGGGGGCGTCATCTTCAGGGTACCACCTTATTCAAACCATGATGGGGGGTCAAGTTTTCATTTCATGGGACCGCCACAGAAATTAAAGTCGAACCTTAAGGCTGGATTCGAACCTGCGCAACTGCAGTCACGAGATAATTGATGTTCTTTAGGAGACGTGATGATCAAGGACGTTGAGGCGAGGTTCCCTTATTCTAGGTGAGACTCCTGGATTCAGAATCCTGTGGGTTCAATTCATCTCGGTCAGTCAATATTTAATTTGCGGTGGTCCTTAACATTCGCACACTATATAGATATATAGAATAGACATTGAAAAACAATTAAAAAAAAAAGAAAAAGAAAACACCTCAATGATTTTACTTCTGGAGGAATTCGGCTGGATTTTCTCATAAAATGATCACTGTTGTTTCATTTAATATAAGATAAGCTAACTTTTCAAAATGTACTACAGAGTGAAACTCGTATACAATTTGTGTATCTTGCACCAACATGAGTGACTTGTATTGTGGCAGAAGAAATTTACCTACTTTTAAAACAAAACATTGAAATTCATCAAAAAATTAGATTTATAGATTTAGAACATAACTTTGACCAAGAATAAACTTTGATAATTATTTTTCTAATCATTAGCGAATCTTTTTTAGAAAAAAAAATTTATATAAATTTACAAAAACTAAATTTATCAATAAATTGTATGCAATAAAAATCAAAATATTGCTAGAAAA
>NW_027109635.1:62029-64993 GCF_000696795.3 Halyomorpha halys
TATAATTCTTGTTTATTTATACGTTTTGTTATACATCATATTTTTATTTCCTTTAACTGACTTTGCTTATTTTTATCTAAATTTTTTAAATATTTTACATAATTATTGACACAAACATCAATGATTCACTTTTACTCTCAACATTTTATATCAAAAAAACTCCAACACTCCCTTAGGCTCTTTTAAGAAGATAACCTTAACCATTGATGTCATAATTCATTAAACTGTCTTTTTTGCAGGCTACTTGCCCATATCTTATATAAACCAAAGAATTTCAATACAAAACTATTCCACAGTGATTGTTTTTCATTTTCTATTAACCCTGTAAATGAGGGAATGAATTATGCCATCGATAATTAAGATTGTTTCCTTGAAAATGGCCTAAGAGCCAAAACGTTGGAGGTTCCTTAAAATAAATAGTTAATAAATTAGTAAGCAAAAGTAGATAATTGAAGTTTGTATTAATAATAAAATAAACTACTCTCAAACAATCAATGTTTTAAATCGGTAATCTAATTTTACATTATGTTTACCGTTCAGACATTCCAACCAATTCCAACACTATCCTCGCCACGTATGCCGATGCCACATGTGTGCTCGCAGTTAATAATAGCCCATTAACTGTATCCCAAACTCTTCAATCCCATATCACACCCCTCGATGAATGGTGTCGTAATTGGAGGATTAATATAAAATCCAAAAAATCCCATCAAATCACCTTTACCCTTCGTCGTAAGCCAACTGACTGCTGTACAGTTTCATTTAATAATATTACTCTTACTCCTGCCGTACAAGACTGAAAAGACAGGAAACCACGCAGATTCCGACTATTACAGCACTTACTAGACAAACGGTCTAAACTTCCAACACATTACAAAAGACTGATCTACATTACAATAATAAAGCCAATCTGGACATATGGAGTTCAGCTTTGGGGCTCCACTAACCTTTTGGATTCCTCTTGTATCCAATCCTTACAATCCAAAATCCTTCGTAAAATCCTCAATGCTCCTTACTTCGTCACAAATAAAATCATACATAAAGACCTTATGTTCCCTATGTAACCGATCTAGCCCGAACCAGATATCACTCCTTCCATTATAAACACCCTAACCACTCAAACCCCCTAGTTTCTAACCTTGCATCCTCTTTCATTCCTGTCAATCCTCCGAGGCGTCTGAAAATAAGATGGGCACGAGACCTGCTGAGGTAAAATGTCATTAGAGTGCACCAATGGGTAGGTTCTCTACACGTCTGTAACACTCCATTTTAACTAAGATTAAATTTACTGAATGTATTGTATAATATGCAGTTGTAAATTTCAATAAAGATATAAAAATAAAAAAAACATTATGTTTAACCGTAACCTAGTTTACTTTTTATTGCATATTATTTTATTCTCTTACATTGTTAGCCCTGATGAAGCCCTGCAAAGAATGGCGAAACCTTGGCTAATAATAAATAGTTTATTATGGGCGTTGATGACCTCAGGGTTTTACGCCCTTAAGCCCCAGACAACAACAACAACAATAGTTTATTTACTATTTGAGTAATTTTGATTGAATCAAGACCATTTTCCTTTTATATATTACACTCGACCAATCAACGATCTTCAAATAAAAAATATTGTATTGATTTTTTGGAAAAATCTGGCTTTCCTGCCAAAATGGAATACAAATATATATAAAATAAGTAAAATGTAATTGTTTAATAAGCAAAAATCAATTCTTTGTTCATTGAAGAATACTTATTGTTATTTCATTTTAGTATAAATGTGGAATATGGTAACTTGGGGATAGAATATGGGCGTTAACTTATTGTTAAGTACAAGTTGGAGAATTTAGGAGCGCTTACAAATTTAGTGAGGTGAAGTTAGCAGGGAGTTGGAGAAGTGCGTTAATCAGTTAGACAAAGCGGCGAGGACACATATCTCCTCCCAACAGCCCTCACTGTCGCCTCATTACACCGCCTGTATTATCTCATAGCTTACTACCCTCCGTGTCCAATTATTGTTTCGGATCTGAGGAGGGGAATTCGAACGCGAGGATTGTCTCCCAGGATGTCTTTGACTTGAGTCTAAGTTCCACGGTTAGGACTAAACTCAGAATAAATACAAAGGATATCGGATGTACACAGGATTTATCGGCCGTATTGGGTCATTTCATATGAAATTCCCGTATTAATTAAGTGTAATTAGGGGACTTAATTTTTCCAGACTATAGTGAGCCGTTATCAATCCGTTTTATTTTATAATATTTACTACCATTCCTATTTATTGCGCATTGTCTAGTAAATCATCAAATATGACCACGGAATATACAACTTTAATTAATTTTTTTTATGAGTATAAACTTGGACACTAGACAACACACCTGCAAGAAACATTTCCACAGCGTAAGATATAGGCTTTTCCAACGGACGAACCATTCCCTAGTAGTATTTATTTTTTTATTTTTGAAATAGCAAACTTTTATTTATTGATAATATTACAATCCGCCACAAATTTGGGCAATGGGTAATAGTGATAACTGTACTCTTTCATACCAAAAAATGATAAGTTAATAAATATTTAAAAAAATATATATAATATACAAATAAAAATAAATAAAATCTTTGTATGTATATAAGAAAAATAAATAAATGAAATGAATATAATCAAGCTTAGTAAAATAAATTATATACAATATTTACTATCTCGACTTAAGGATCCCCGAGCCCACACTAACACCCACGCATGAGGAAGGACTTCAAGATCCCATTACAACCCTCTCATCGCGTCATTACTAATGTGCCAGTGGAGTGAAAAAATTTTGGCTGGTAACTGTTTTGGGTAACCAATCGAAAGGAACACCTCCCAAGCCATTGACGATCATTAACTTGTGAAAAAAGACCCTTCTGTGGATACTTCGTAAATAAATAATATATAATAATAATAATTAATAATCTTCTACTGGAAGATTTTAT
>NW_027109635.1:65163-74540 GCF_000696795.3 Halyomorpha halys
GCCAGTGCTGTAATTTTGATGTTTTTTTTATATTTTTACAATTAATCTCATGTTGATCAATTCTTGTTTTTAATTTTTTGAATGTTTCCCCAATGTATAAACATTCACAATTCTGGCAATTAACTTTATAAACAACATTTAATTTATCCATAATTTTATTACTCCACAGCTAATAATAATGTTAGTTATATAGAGAAAAATATTGAGAATAATATAATAGAAAATAACAATACGGATAACAGCAAAAATGTGAGTAAATTAAAAAAACCTAATCAAAGCATAATTACGGATTTGTATAAAAATAAAAATATACAAAATGATAAAACAAACAAAGATAGCTTACAGAATGTAATGGTAAAAGAAATAGTTAGGATTAATAATCACCATTACTTTAAATTAAACTATATTCCAGGATTAACAGATAAAATTAAAATGAAATTTTTAGAGTATGAACTTGAAATTTGGATTATATAATAATAATAAATTGGGAAGTTATCTGGATAATATGAAAGACAAAATTGACATTAAAGATAAATTAATTATAAAACAGATACAAAAACTTTAGGCACACATTATATAGATATTATAAGTAATTTAACATTTTAGCTTTTATGTAAATTTATAGAATTTAGAATTATTTTAATCTTTGTTATTGTTATTGTATAAGGAAAAATTGTTTATAAAAAAATCTTTTTATATAAAAAAATTGTTAATTTTAGTTAGATTGTTCATCTTTGTGGTGTTAGAGGTAAGAGATATTTGTTTATAGTCTATGTGGTTATTATCATATATGAAAGATAACTTTCAGGAAGGTAATTATTCTCCTTAAAAATGCATAACTGTTGATAATATAAAAAGTTTTTTTATTTATTAAATAACAATAATATGATTCAATATTAGCACTAATGACAAAATAAGGAGATAATATAATTTATATTTAAAATATTTGTTATCAGATAAATAGTTTATGAATAGTTATGATGTATATATGATATATTAGTAATGTTTTAAGCACATGTTATAAGTTTTGTTGAATTTGGTTTTATAGCAATCTGAAGATGGGAGATATTCTCGAAACGTTGTTGTTGATGTATAATAAGAATAAACGATTACTTAAACAAGGAAGATTTGTTTCATTCACCAAATTCATATTAAATAATATAATAAATATAAATCCAAATTATATTTCTGATCCAAGACGAGATTTCATGATCATTTTTCATTCATTATATAATCTTTACTAAGGAATGAAAAATTAAATTACACAAAACTTTTTTTTTTTACTAGCAATAGTATTTCTTCTTTATTAATAAATAGTACAATCTGCCACAACCATGGACAATAAATAATAGTGTTAAATGTTAAAATTCATACCAAAAATAAAATATTGTATGTATATAAGAAAAATAAAATAAATATAATCAAACTATGTACACAGGAGAAAATAAATTAAAATAAAATCACTATTATCTACAATACACACTCGACATGAGAATCTCCTAGCCCACTCTAACCCCCACTCAGGAGGGGTAGTGCATGGCTCTATGAGATCTGTGCTGGTATCACTCTGCCACGCCTACGGTGTTCAAAATGCCCATCTTTTTGACTTCATTTTTCTTAGCAGCTTTAACTCTCCATTATCCTTTTTTTAGTGTATTTTGTTAATTCTGTTTTATCAAGTGTCCATCGGTTTTCTTGTTCGTATTGTTTAGAAGTCTTTGTGGTATAAAATTTGCTAATTTTACTAAAAATACGCTTGTCTTAGCATTTTCCAGAAAACTATAATTCATTCTACTATTTGAACGCCATTTAAACAATATTACTTTTTATAAAAATTACCCATAATACAGTGATAATAAATTAATTAATTTCCTTTTGTTACATTTGGTTTTTAAAAAACACATATTTATTTTGGAAACCCTGTTTTAGTCACACTCAGTTATTTTTCTTACCGTTAATTCTTCTTGTTGATTTTAACTATTACTATTTGCCTAAAATAATTATACTGTTCATTTGCGTATACATAACAACATAAACCATTTTCACATTCTGTCATAACCCTCCTCATCCATCCCCAACTGCCAAAACTATGCCTCAATCATGGAAGAGAAACGGGGCGAGAATGGAAGAAAGTTGTGGGAAGCGGATTGTATATTAGATAGGCCCTACACTGTTGCCTACTCTAATACTCTGACCAGCCAATGGAATGCCTCTAATAAAGACAGTGGTATCCCTCCGAGGGGCCGTTATTAAAGCCTCGATCCGGTCAGCGATGTTTGATAACTTCATTTACAGATTCCCCGATAGCTTTGGGGTCAATTGTTAACTGTTAGTTTAGCACATAAGTGTAGAATGTTGTTTGTTGCATCTCAATAACAATAAAAACAATACTTTTATATTTTAATAACGAATCTAGAACAAAGTTATTAAAAAAATATATATATATTTTAAATATATATATTTTTTGGGGGGGGAGGAGGAATTTGTTATTGTTAATAATATACATATGTAAATGTATATATTGCTTTCTTCTACCTTCATTAATATCTTCATTTATTAAAAAAAAAAAATAATAATGTTGTTTTGATCATAATTTCTTAATTTTCAGTATAGGTTTTCTTGACTGCCCTTTTTTCAATGAAACTTAATGCGTGAGAAATAGTGTAATATATTGATTTGGAATAGTGGTATGGAATAAAAATATAGTTAAACGTTAATTAGAAGTTTTATGTATTTTTTCCATAATTTATTTATTGTTATTTACAACTATATGCAATTATTTAAAACTATTAAATTTGCAATTAGATATTAAATGGCGTGATATAAACATGTGGAGAATCTACCCATTGATGGAACTCTAATAACGATACTAGAGAAGAAGATCTCGGGGCAATATTCTTTTCAGACGCTTAGGAGGATTATTAGGTAAAGATAGAGACGCCAGGTTAGAAACAAGTGGGCTTGGGTGGTTGGAACTTTATCATGGAATGATTGTTATGAAGACGTAAATAATAACAAATAAAAAAGAAATATAAAAATCTGAAAACAGGGGAAATATGAATAAAATAAAACTCAAGAAAAAAAGAAAATAATGAACAAAAAGGCCCTAGTTGATATTTTATCATTGGAAATATTTTATTAGAACCCAATATTTGTGAAACTAACATTTAATCAAATGTTAAAGTTAAATTATATTAGTAATGTTGTATATAATCTTTTCACTTTCTTGACACTGGTTAATATTGTTTTAAAAAAATAAATTTTATAAATAATGTCATAAGTCTCAAAACAAGAGAGAAATACTTCATTTAGCCATGCTACTCAAATAGATTGAGTTGCTACATTACACAGCATACCAATCAATCCATGATTGGACATATATACACTACATATATTCACATGATATACCAACAATTTTTTCCCTTCCTTTTCCTTATACAATCAATACTCGTCGACATACAAAATACAATTATTTTATTTTTGTTAATTTAATAATTTCATTCTACTTGACAATTTTATTTCATTTAATTGATAATTTTATTCTCACTATTTCATTCTCTTAGATTCCCCCTCTCCAGTGATCCGCTAACCATATTCAATCCGTTAAACAATCGTTTAATTTGTTTATCATTAGACAGCAATGTAAACTCAAACCAAAGACATAATAGTCACCACAGTGGATTAGTTTACAAAAAGAAATATTTAAAACTAATATATAGATTTAGAAGAAAAAAGTTAATTAAAATAAATTTTTGAATGAATAAATAAGTTACGGGAATACATAAGTTATAATACAATTCCACAGGTCTAAAAAGTAAAATATAAATTCTTTATTAGTCCAACGTTTAGGCCGATTCGGGCATAAAAGGACAATCTGAAATAAAAATTTAGAACCACATAAATTTTAAAAACCTTATACAGGCTATTCTGTCCAATAATTTCAGTCCAAAATTACACTATTTTGTCAATTCTTAAAATTTGATTTTTTTTTATTCTTTATTTAATTTATTTATTGTTATTTACAACTGTATAAAACAAGTAAATTTGCTGTAGGTGATACAATGGCGTGGTACCAACATGTGGAGAATCTACCTATTGATAGAACTCCAATTACATTTCTAGAGAAGATCTGGAGGTCATCTTGTTTTCAGACGCCTAGAAGGAATATTAGGTAATGAAGGAGAAGCCTAGAAAAAAGTGGGTTTGGTTGGATGGGAAGTTTTTCACGTAAGGATTCGATCTGGTTCTGGCTAAATCGGCAACACTTGGAAAATTGAGGTCCTGATGGATGACTTGATTTGTGACAAAGAAATTCGATGGTTTAGTGGCCCCCCAATCCAGATTGGCCTTATTACAGTCATGTAGATCAGTCTTTTGTAATGAATCGGAAGTTTAGACCCTTTGTCTAGTAAGTGCTGTAATAGTCGGAATTGACGAGCAGTTTTCAGTCTTGTATGCGGATTCCATGTCAGTCGTTTGTCCAGATGTAGTCCTAAGTAATCTTTTCGACTGGAATTACTCGGGTGATTATTAAAGGACACTGTCACATTAAATTAAAACTTTTGATCACAGTCAATTTACACTATTATACTTTATCACCATATTGCCCACGTTAAAACAACGATTTTCCAATTTTCTTTTTTTTTTTTTTACTATTTTAATCATATCAGATTTTAATATTTTGTTTTAAAAATATTCTATTGTAAAATGATTTATTTTATAATATACACCAATATTCTAAATGAAGTATATTATAAATCCTTTGTTGGTATCTACATATCGAAGTTTCAAAGTTTAAATAACTTTATTTCAATAATAATTGTTTCGACATTTCCATTTGAAATATCGAAAGAAAGAATGAAAAAAGTAAAAAGTGATACATTTCCTAAAAAAAGTAGAAACAATTACGGTAAAAGTTTTAACTTGGGAGGAAATAAATTATTAAAATAAGCCAGTTGGAAGGTTTTATAAATGACGCGCATTTATTATAAAAATAAGCAAGAATTGGAGGTATAAATTGCCTTGTCAGGTCGGAGCTGGGTACTTGCTTTCCAAATTGTTCTTTCTACTCCCTCTTTCCCTCACCCTCACCACTCCTCTCTTCCTCTCTCCTTCTTACCTTTCAACGACCACTCGTCAAGGAGAGTACAAATCACAAAGCAAAAGTTGGTTTTCCTATCCATGCTTATTGCGTAGATTTTCCTATTAATGGGTTTTTTATTCTAAACTATTGTGATATTTTTAGTAGATAGATCATTCATGGTCATAGCCTCATTATTTTAGGCATTATTATAAATAGCAGATCTTCAAAAGATATCGTATTGAAACAAGATAACCTTGCTTAGAACAAATAGAAATAGTTCATATCTATTAAATAAATCAAAATTGTATTCTTGTATAGTCTAAACTCTTTTTATTACATCAATAGTTCTACGTTTCGGCCATTTCGGCCATTCTCAAGGACAATTTTCAATATAAATTCTCACCTCACATCAAAATTTAAAAATTGTTTTGCAGGCTATTCTGCCCAGATCATTGATTATAAGTCAAAACACCCTATTTTCTAAAAATTCATAAGTATTTAAAACTTTTAATTTTCAATTTATCCACACTATCTCTACCATATAAACAAGCCATCTCCATTTCATTATTGCACACGGCCAATAAAAATCTCCCGCAATATTTGTTTGTTCGAGTACTTTATGCACTGCCATACATTTCATTGGAGGGTTCTGATGAGGATTTTTGCTAAATATTAAAAATCTCATCAGGATAGTGATAAGCTACTCCGATTTTTCCGTTAAAAAAAAATATTAACAAAAGTAAGCATTTTGGGCGCTTAGTTTAGAAAGTATACATTTTTTAAATGGTTTTATTTATTTATTTAATACCAGATCGCCCGACTGGGGCTTACATGGTTAATGTAAGAGGTATATTTTTACAAAAGACACCCCTAACTATAGTTATAAATAAAACCAAAAATTAAGATAAAATAAATAGGTTAAAGTAAAAGATTAATTAAAAGATTAAAATGAAAGATTACTATTTCTTATTAAAAGATAAACGTAAAGTTAATAACAAAAATTTATAGATTCAGCAAAATAAATAATTCACTTCCAATGGAAAAAAAAGATAATGAATTTAAAGAAAAAGATGAAGAGTAAAAACAAATTAAGATAAAATTATATTTTAAAGTGACAAATAACAGAACTGATAAATATAAATTTATTAACAGAATGTAAACAGCAGCCTGGGCTTCAGTCTTCGGGTTGTGGTTGGGTTTCCCAAGTTGTAGGTCACTGCTCCTTGAACTGTAGGTAACTGGAACTTCATGAACCTTTTTTTGATCTAATCCTATATTTGTAATTCCCAATGCAATTGGCTGATTTTCATGGTTAATATATCCCAATCGAATTGTCTCCTTCCGAAGAATAAGAAACAAGTATTACCGATTCCTTTAAACAACTACCAAGTTTGGTGTTTTTTTTTTTTAAGAAATCAAAGACAAAAACTTTGGCCTGAAAATTATATATTTCGATTTTTTTTTTTTTCAAAAATTCGTATTTAAGCGGTTCTTGTGGTGCTAAGAACGAATATAAACTTAGTTTCACTTCTGAAAAATCTTTTACCGCACTTCAGTCAGTCTGTCCAAATAGTTTCAAAATCTTAATTATGGTAGGTACATGTCAACATGATGGATAAATAAATTATCTTAAAGATAAAAAAAAATCAACTAAATCGGAAAATTATTAATGATAATAGAGCGAATTTATTTTGTAAAAAAATCCTTGATTTCTAAGGAAGAAAAAAATGAAATGAACAATTTTAAAGGTTTTTGGCTCGTTGCTAAAGAAAGTATACATTTTTTCACGGTTAACATATGTCAATCGATTTTCCTACTTTTCATATTTAGATAATATTTTTTTATTATTATATAATGTCCATGTGTAGTGATTAAATTATTTAAAATAATAATAATAATTGAATACAAATAATTAGATAAGGTACAACCTATTATTATTAACTTTTACAACTGTTATACTATTATTAACTTATCGACTTGTACCTATATTATTAAAAAAAAATGTAGAATTTTGGCAGGTTCTCTTTGAATTCTATTTTTAATATTATAACTTGAAAGCCGTACACCGTCCCAAGCTGAATAGCCGTTATTCAGCTCTGTAACAAAATACATTCTACATACTGTTATATTCTATATAACAGTTTCTTGGAAATTGCTCTTTCTCCTGTTATCCTTTATATATTCATTGGATGAAGTTTCAGACCCATTTATTGTTCATTTTCAAAATTAATGCCTAGTGCTAAAGGCAAATGTACTCCTTCATGGGACGTACCAAAATTAGTAGAATTTACTTTTCTATTTTATCTCGAACGGATAGTCCGATTTTCTATATGTAAAAAACATTTTGTGTTTTTTAAATATATAATTTACTGTAATTAGGTTTTGAATCCACCAATTGAAAAATAAGGAAAATAAAATGGAAAAATATGATTTAAATTTTTTTTTTTTAAATGTGGCATTATATCACTTGCATAATCATTCACTGAAACCAATGAGACATTCCATGAAATTATCGCATTTATGTAGCAATCGCAAAAGAGAAAAATACGTTTTTGTTTATAAGCGGAAGGAATATGGGATGAGGTGCTTACCGGCAGGAACGATACGGCAACTCATAGTACAAGATCCGGAAAGAAAAAAAAGGCAGTTATTTCACCCCAATTTTTGATTATTTTATGTATAAATACTAGTCAAAATTGATGAGTCGGTCAAGTATAGAAAGAGGGAATAAGAAATGGCGGCGGTTTCAAAACGTTAAAAAAATATAATATTTCATTCGGTGCACTATATCTTTAAACCTACCAACAAAACTAGAAAACGTAAGGGAGCATCATTAACGTAAGTAGAGCAAATTTTCTAAAATATGAGCCCTAATAGAGTTATTTACGTTCAAAATTTCCTGAGACATAGCTTTTTTAAAAACAACATTTCATAAAAAAATCACTGAAAAATCAGTAGTTATAGAATTTATTTTGAGAAATCTATATCACAAAAACCATAAGACGTGCATATGTCTCCTAGCACTGAAAATAAAGCCAGTTATAAAGTAGTTCATTACACTTATATACACAGGAGTAAAGTTTTCATGATATTTAACTAAAATAAATTGACTTATAGTTGTTGGGGCAATGAGTTTATTTGTGAAAAAATATAACTATTCAATGTACAGATATCTGTCAGCACTCAAATTAAAGCTAGTTAAATTTACTATAAAATAATTTATAACTTTTATCTTTGTTGGAACAGTAGTTTTTATGATATATGACCAAATTAATTCAGAAAATGTTAATTTCAATTGTTCTGATAAAATGTTTGATTTTTGAACAATACATCTCTGAAATCATAAACGTGCATATACCAGCGATCATAATAAAAGTAATTTAACTTTCTATAAATTAGTTTATCACACGTATCTTCGTAGGTGTAGTAGTTTTTATGATATTCGCCTGAATATAAATTTTGCTCATGATACTGTGTCCGGACAACTCTAAATCAATTTGGAAGAAGATAGTTGACCGTAAAATCAATTTAATTGAGCAAATATCATGAAAACTACTACTCCTACGAAGATAAACGTAAGAGAGTACTTTATAGCCCATTAAACTAGTTATAATTTGAGTTCGGATAGACATCACACACATCAGTACGTCACACACACTCAAAATTCATCAAATTATCAACAAACCGTTTTCCATCAAATTATACACTCTTGATACTCATTAGTGGATTTCTGCAGTAGTTAATGTTGTTACCTTCATTTCCGTAGCTGTACTCTGCGAACTTTTCCGAAATGCCATCCAATGAATAAGTCATAGTTAATGAAGTTTGAAGGGTGTTCATTATTTTTCAGAAGTTGTGTGGAACTAGTGAATTATTTTGTTTATGCTGATCTACTCATTTATCCTCGTATGGCAGGAAGGATTTTATTGCAAAATCTTCAAAAGTAGCGCGAACTGCACTCTGGCTGAACCCTAAGTAGAAAAATATATAGCTTAAAAATTTTGCCTGAAAATGTATTTAGATATATGATTTATAAGTTAATTGTTATTATATTTTAAAATAATAATTGTTATTTAATTATTTATATTATATTTTGTAATAAAAGATGAGCTGCTAGCCATTTTAATTCCCCGCATCCCATTACGACCTAATTGGTGTGCATTTTCAGAATAAGCCAGATGTCTCTTTTGTCCCCTTTAAGGTTTGATATTTCATCCACCAATACAAATTGTTGTAATATGACGCTTAACATCTGAAAAAGTTGATAATATTATATTTATTTATAGATTTATAT
>NW_027109635.1:74901-76166 GCF_000696795.3 Halyomorpha halys
TCGAGTTTACAGAAAGGAGGTTTTAACCGAAATTGAACTCGTTACAGTTGTTGGAAATTTATAATCCAAATTTTTGAAACCACTGAAGTATTTTTTTTATTAGAAGAAATAAACAAAGAAAGAAAAAGAAATTCAATGGTTTTGTAAACAGGGATGAAAAAACGTAATTAAAATTTAATAGAAAATAATTAAAGAAAAGCAAGTGATGAAACACTGAAAAAAAAAATAAACTAGAGTTGGGGACGCCCTCTTGTTTTCTATATATTTTTTTCTCATCGAAATAAAAATAGTATTTATTATAATACTATGTTCTTATACGATAGTGCTCTCACTGATCCTCCACTGGTTTTTAATTCTAGTGACTGGGTTGAGAAAGAAGAGTCAGGATTTAGTGGAGCACACTTTCCACAAGTGAATAGAGAAGTGGGCTTGCTGGGGAGTTTTCCAGATTGATTGTGAATATGAGTGATAGTGTGTTTAGGATCTGGAATTTATTGTAATTATTGAATATAATTATTGTTAATGGGAATGAATGTGGTTAAGATGTTGCATAACTTTCTTTCATTTTCTTTTTTTATGTTTAGTTTTTATTGGGAATCGTGGTGGCACTTTGGTAAGGCACTATGCTAGAAACTTAAAGATCCCGGGTTCAAATCCTGCTAAGCATATAAATATTTATTGCTACACTGTAGTGCTGAGTCAACCCTGTAGGGTCTGGAGCCTTCCTGGGGTTCACCCAGCCTTATAAAGTGGCTACTCTTAATTGGGGGAAATTCAGACGGTTGAGTGTGGTTAAAAAAAAAAAAACCTTTATAACGGTTGTTAAAAAAAAAAGTGCTACATTACGAAGAACTGGATGAAGGGTCATGGTTTCTAGTAGTTCACTTTATTATTATTATTAGTTTTATTTATTATTGCTCAACAAATCCATAAAGCAACTCAGAAAGGACAATCAAAACTGAAGCTGATGAAAAGGCTAACAGGGACTAAATGGGGAGCATCCCAAGACGTACTCAGTACGGCCTACAAATTTTACGTACAGCCTAATCTGGAGTATGGAGCTGAACTTTTAATAATCTCCTCCAAAGCAGCGTTAGAAAAGTTAGACAAAGTTCAAAATCAAGCCTTACGCATAATCACTGGCGGTGTGAAATCGACTCCCAATACAGCTATGGAACTCCAAGCAGGTCTTGAATCATTACAGGATAGGAGGGAGAAAACTGCTCTGTGTCTTTATGAAAAGTTTATGCGACGAGAGGAACACT
>NW_027109635.1:76615-82803 GCF_000696795.3 Halyomorpha halys
AGACGGTTAATATGTAGGGTATCACCCTATTATATTCATGAGGAAAGTGGGGGTCAAGTTTTCATTTCGTGAGATTTGAACCTGGGTCCCTGCAGATCCAAGGCTGCAAATACATGCGCCTCAACTCCCTCACCAACAGGCGGCCCTCACTGTAAGGCTGTCAAATGTTTTGATCAAAAAATTAAAATAGACATACTGCTGATGCATAATTTATTCGTTATCTTATCAGTAGCATCAATACAGAGCAGTTACAGATACACACCTACTTTCCCAGATGTTTATGAATTAATCTCATTTATAATCAAGCGCTCAAAGTCACAGATTAGCATTTCCCACCCTCATAGTGTGTCGCAGTGATCGAGGTGGCATTTAGCAGGGGGGATCCAGGGGGGCTTCTCGAAGGGGGGTGACCTGAGGAAACCACCAAGCAATTAATTTACCCCGAGGACGGGGGTGTACAATGGCCAGGGGCCGAGGAATGCTGTGAAGGCACTTCCATTGTGCCTTCCATGTTCCTTCCCTAGGCTGTGTTCCTGGGCTATCCCTCCGTGTTCCTTGCACAAGCCGTGTCTCTACTAGTACTGGATTATGTAGCACTTTCCACAACAGAGATTTTTTCACCGCCAAATATTAAGAGAAACCAGTTAACCTTTCAACGAGGTCTTTATTCTATGTTGTTTTCGTATGTAGTTGTTTGTCTCCTGATGTATTGAGAAACAATGGAAGATCTATCTTCACATGACATTCTGCATTCACCATAATCATAAATTTCTTACCAATTTATTTTTAAGCCTATGGAAACAAATATATTTTATTATTAATAACAAATGTTATCCAAAAAGTCTCAGCACTTCTTTATTAGTCATATCACATGTTTCATTCATTCAACGTTTAGGCCAATCTAGTCATCAAGGACAATCTTAATTTTAGTTTCACAGCACCAACATAAATTTATAAAATTTTACAGACTATTATACGCATGTCATATTCATAACAGTCAGGATAAAACTGTATTTTTCACTATTGCATTACATAATAAAATATACTATTTGTAAACACTTTGTAGTGTGATAAGGTACTGATAATAAAAGTATAGTGTTTACTAAAAATAGATTTTATTATTAAACGTTATAGGGACAAATACATCTTTATTTCGACTGTTAATGGTCAGGTTCTCAACTCAAGTTGAGTGTTTGCGGCTTTAGCGCACTTGCTCATCCTCCACTGAGTCACTACCAGTGATGCGGCGAGAGGGATGCGCTGGGATCGTTTTGAGCTCTGCTCTACCCCTCACACATGGCGGATAGAGTGCGCTCAGTGATCCTCTGGTCGATTGTGTGAATATCGTATATAAGAGTGTAAATGAGACTAGAGATTATATTATTTTTATTATTATTTTATTTGTTTTTCATACACATAGTTTGATCGTGTTCATTTTCTTTATCCTTCATTTTGTATATATTTTAAAAACGAATTTATTTATTTTTATGTACCTTTTTTTTTATTATTATTATTTCTTTCATTTATTTATTTATATATTTCATTCTTATTTTATTTTAGTATGAATGTGATCATTCATCACCATTACCTATTGCCCACAATAGTATGGCATATTGTAATATCCATTAAATAAAGTGTCTTAAAAAAAAAAAAAAATTGGACTTGATAAAAATGTTGAGATTGTGAAACTTAAATTAATATCCTTGAATTAAATTAATCCTTGATTATGACCAGATTTGCCAAAACGTTGGACATGTGGAGACGTGTTGAGACTTTTTGGATAGCATTTATTATTAATAATACAATTTGAGTTTAAAAATAAACAAGTAAGAAAGTTATGGTTATGTAGAAATTATAATGTAGAATGTCGTTATAACTTAAGGAAGCTAACAAGCGGGAAGAATTCATTATGTCCCCCAACAACTCCTTTACGACTCTCTCTTAATGTACTTCTGTAAATTTATTCCACTACCTCCTGATTCTCAACTCCACTCCTCTTCTGAAATAAACATTTCATTTCCCATATCTGTCAGAATAAAGACGATAAATATTATAGATTTCATTGCTTTGATGACATTTCTTGCAATTACAACATCTTTAGTCTTCATCGAGATGTACCATAACCGTGTGACTGGAAGTAATTGAAGCAATTAAATCAATCGTTAAGGCCGTAAGGGAAACCATGTGACTGCAAGGTAATGATGACAATTTGGGAGGAAGTTGGTACCTCTCCTTGGGGCTGCCCCCACAAGTAATTAAAGTTACTTGCTCTCTGAGAAATTTCAATTCTTATATTTATGTTCTATAAAATATAATTTATAACATGCGACCATCGTATCTTTCCTTAATTTTCCTCACACCAAGACTGACGCAAAAGCAAATTATCCAAATGTGAACTTATAGATGGTCAAACTCACAGATTATTTGTAACTCTCTTCCTCATAAAAATATAGACCAATTGCTGTCGTTTCATTGCGAAATCATAATAAACAATTTATTTTGAGTTGTGACGGTCTTCTTCAAATCGACAATATGTTTCTGGGAACAAAAAAAGAAGAAAGTGAAGACTCTCGTAGTAAAATGAAACAAATGAATGTATTTTTTTTAATGGCCATTGAAAGTCTTTTTATATTTAAAAATAATTACTAATTTTTTTTAAACCTTTAAGAACTTAATCTACTTTGTAGACGTAAATCAACACGTCTTATAAGTTGTCAGAATTGTTATATTTTGTTGGTTGCAAGTGCCAACGCGATCGGCGTATTCCCGATTTAGACTCCATTAGTCTAGACATCTGACAACTTTTTGTTCAAATATTCAAATTTACAAAATAAAAAAACAAAAATATCCACTTCACTTCTAACTAATAAAATAAATTATATTTCAAAGAATTATGGTGTAGACCGAAACTTATATAGGAGGATTACATAAAGGCTGATTTAGTAGATTTAGGTTTGGAAGAGTGTCACTGGATAGATGTGTGTAGAGAACGATTAGTTGTTTCGGCATCGCACCTCCGGGTTCGGTAAACATTTATTTTTATTATTATTATTTCTAATATAAGAGTAAATATAAGTAGAAAATGACAATATAACAGATATTTCCTAACAGATTAACCCTCCTCCCCAATAGAAATCGACTGACTACATGTTCATTGGTATCGATAGCAATGAGAAGAGCTGACCAACCAATAGCTGCCGACTTAAGCAAAACACTTTGTCTTCGCAACTGTTTAATTAAAGACAGCCAGCGGTGGATCGGGAGGGAATATTAGCATGCGTTGAAACAGGAGACACGACACGACAAGAAGAGACGAGGCAATCTAATCTTCCCGGAGGAGATTTCATTCTATTCTCTTCTATGGCCATCTCTCACTCTCTTCCATGTATCCCTGATTAAATTCAATTCCTTTTACAGCAGACTTTCTCCTTATGTTCGCCATCTCAAGGGTTTTAGGACCTCAACCTTTGACTTTTGTTCGTAATATCCAAAGCAATATGGCTTTCTTAGAGCGTTGTTTTATTTTGAAAAATCTTTAATCATTTAGGATTGAAAATTATTAAGAATAATTACTTTTTTTATTTTCAGAACCCTTTAATTTAGTTTAAAGATCTGGATCAGTATTTATTTATTTTGTTTACTTCCTAATTCCCAAATTCTATGTATACTGTAGTCGATCGGGATGCCAGGATAATCGCTTAAGGCAATTATTCAAAACATATTTATATTAATTAATTAGGAGTCCTGCAAAACTATCATTAATATTAAATTCCTTTCCAAAGGCTTTTTTTGTTTACTAGTCTACCAATTATATATTTTTATATTTCTAAAATATTGTTACCATAAATAATATAAAATATAAGGGGTAGTATTGGGTAATATAAAAGTATATAACCTACATAAAGGAAAGTAGTTATTTACATTTGATTTATAAAATTATAGTATATGATTACATGTATATGAAATAAAATGATTCATATAAATGGTTGGCCATAAAATATTGTTTACATTATAACTTATTACCTAATATATCTAAATAGTTGCTGAGTTGGGTGATGCATTTCGTGAGTGTTGATGTCTTAGCCATCGGTGTCGTCTTGGTCTAAGGGATGGCGTTCCAGGTCTGATTCGCCCTTCTTAGGACTTCTTGTCGAAGTGCATCCTTTTACTCTTCGGCCTGCCTCCTTCTTCTGTAACCTGTCTTCTGTGTTATGTTGAACAGTTTCCCTCTCCTTCGTAGAGGCTTACCTTTTCTGAATTTCTCATTGGCTATCATTACCCACGCCCAAGAAAAATACATTACAAAGGGCTACAAGTGTTTGGTCCAGATTTTGTTTACAAGCTAAAATTGACAAGCCTACAGCCAGCAGGCGATACCTGTTTTAATAGATTTACTGGGAAAGATCCCTTCCATGGTTATAATGTACCTATTAAGTGACAAGGACTTTTATATTATCAATAATAGTTAATACATCGATACATATCATAAAGTAAAGGAAGGTTTTTATTCATATAATAAATAAAAAATATATATACTGTAGAAAGATGTTTAATACATGATGGAAGAATATAGTTTACCGTATGAAGTAGATTGTTGGAAGATAGTTCAGGTGGTGGTCAATAAAGGTACCAAACTAGTAGAAGAAAACAGTTTATAATTAACCAACCTTCTTTCTTCTTTTTAGATCGTAGAAACCAAACACTAACTCTATACCACATTCATAACTATTTTTAATGTGTATTCTCCTACAATTTATTAGTCTAGATCAGTATTTAGAACTTTTATATCACCTAGTTATATTTATTATGGTAGTAACTTGTTTCCAGTCTGCCTACATGTATACTTTCTTATATTGTTATTATTATTTACTTTTTATATACTTTATAAACATAACAATTGTTTAGAAATATTTTGTATTTTAATGTTTGTATCTTGTTTTTTCATTAGCCCTGCAAAGTGGAACGAAACGTTGGTCAGCAATAGTTTTCTTTTACTATTTTGATACCTTTATTGACAGCCACCCGGACTGTCTTCCAACAATATAATGTAAGAAGTTTTAGGCTTTAAAATGGGACTAGTATCAGTTTCATCATATTCCGCCTACTACTGTATTTCTTTTTTTTCTTTTTTCTGCCAAGATTCTTATTGGAGTCCTATACTGCCTAACCATGGTTGGGGGTCAAAGTTTTTCATTTTGTAGGACCGCCACTCAATGAAAAAAGTCAACGCCCCAGGCCGGATTCGAACCGGCACCGCCAATAGAACTCAAATTGGTATGACTGCATCTTACCACTGAGCTACGGGCGGTCCATAAACGTTTTCAAATAGCAATAATCGCACCTCAGTAGACCTTCATTGGTTACGATATTGTCTCAGCGCAAGGTTAAAAATGTAAATTTTATTCTCGAAGAAAAAATTTATTAAATCTAAAAAAAAATATACACAATTTATTCACTCGAATCCAATCCTTACAGTTCAAAATCCTTCGTAAAATCCTTAATGCTCCTTACTTTGTCACAAATCAAATCATCCATCAGGACCTCAATGTTCCATATGTTGCCGATTTGACCAGAACCAGATCCAATCCTTCCATAATAAACTTCCCAACCACCCAAACCAACTCGTTTCTCCTTCACTACCTAATAATCTTCCTAGGCGTCTGAAAAGAAGATGGCCTCGTGATCTTCTCCTTTAGAAATGTTTTTGGAGTTCTATCCATGGGTAGATTCACCACATGTTTTTATCATGTCATAATATCACTTACAGCAAATTTACTTGATGTGTATATACGTATACAGTTGTAAATATCAATAAATAAATTATTAAAAAAAACAATTTATTCAACCATAAAATGTCGATAACTATTTACCTACCAATCAATCGCAATGAAGCTATAGTGAGACTGTTCAGGGTGCCGATAAAGAAAGGTACAAAATAGCACCTCAGTAGAGCTCCATTGGTTACGATATTGGCTCTACGCAAGGTTAAAATATAAATTTTATTCTTAAAGAAAAATATTATTAAATATAAAAAAATACATCATTTATTCAACCATGAAATGTCGATAGCTATTTACCTACTAACCAATCGTTCGTCGAACAGTCTCGTTCAGGGTTCCCATAAAGAAAGGTACAAAATAGCAGACAAGCTATTTATTTTATTGAGGAAAAAAAAAGGACAACTCAGG
>NW_027109635.1:83033-84748 GCF_000696795.3 Halyomorpha halys
AATATTAGTTTTAAAAAATACTGCAGCAGTTCCAGGGAATTCTTTTGAAGGTCATAATTAAAAATATAAATTTATATATGTTTTCCATGAAGGCTAAAGCGGCATCGGCACCAAGACTTTTTATGAAAGTTGGAATTCTGGCAATGATCAGCTTTTCTACTTAAGTCATGATAGTACAAGAGCCCAAGAGGAGAAAAAGGTCAGTTATTTCACCCCAATTTCTGATTACTCTAATAAAAACTGTGTATGATTACTAGTATGTACAAATTGATGACTCTACCAACCATAGGTAGGGGGAATAAAAAATATTGACTGTTTCAAAACGTTAAAAAACATAATTTTTCATTCAGAGTTCTATATCTTTAAAACTACCAACAATACTAGAAAACCTAAGAGAGCATCATCAACGCAAGTAGCGTACATTTTTTAAACTATGAGCCCTAATAGAGCTATTTACGTTCAAAATTTCCAGAGATATAGATTTTTTAAAACAACATTTCATAAAAAATGCACTGAAAAATTGGTAGTTAAAGAATTTATTTTGAGAAATCTGTGTGTCAGGAACCATAAAACGTACAGATGTCTTTAGCAATCAAATTAGAGCTAGTTTAATGTACTATAAAGTAGTTTATGACCTTTTGCCTTCGTAGAAATAGTACTTTTTATAATATTTGCTAAAATAAATTGCTTTATAGTTGTTCGGACAATAACTTTGATTTATGAAAACCTTTATTTCAGAAACCATAGGCCGCACAGATGCACTGAAAATAAATCCAGTCACAAAGTAGTTCATTACAATTATATTTGCACGAATAGTAGTTTTCATGATATTTGCTAAAATAATAGTTGTTGTTCGGACAAAATTAATATGAAAAATTTATATTCATATGGTTGTATCATAAACAGTATTACCCCTATGAAGACACGAGTTACAAACTGGTTTATAGTTTTTTTTTTAGCTGGTAGAACTACAAATTTCTATTTACACCTCATGGTCGTACGCCTCGTGGAAATTAACATATTGTGAATTTACTTTGTCGGATGTCGTGAAAATTACTACTCCTATGAAAATATATCATAAACTACTTTAAAGTACATTGAATGAGCTTAAGTTTGAGTGTTAATCTGTACGTCTATTGATTTTGAGGTATAGATTTCATAAAATAAATTCACTGACTTCTGATTTTTTTGAAATGTTGCAATTTAAAAAGCTATATCTCGAGAACTATTGAACGTAAATAGCTTGATTAGGGCTCATGTTTTATCAAATTTACTTTACTCTAAATGATATTAACATAGGCGTTCTACTGTTGTCGGTAGTTTTAAAGACATAGAGCTCCGAATGAAAAATTAATTTTTAGTAACGTTTTGAAACAGCCGCCAATTTGTATTCCCCCTACCTATACTTGGCAGACTCAATTTATTCTAATGATTATACACAGTTTTCATTAAAGTAATAAAAAATTGAAGTGAAATAACTGCCTCTTTTTCTTTTTTCTAAATGTTTCCTTGCATAATGTAAATATTGTATATAGGTGCGTATGTGGTTTTATTTTGCTATTTCATAAATTCAATTATCTTTGTCTTCTACATAATTTATTATATCTTATTTTTATTATTCAGTGAATACTATTGTTATTATTTACATTTTTTCTCTTCTTTTTTTTTTCTTCTTTTTCTTTCTATTTATGTACATATTATATTAATGAGTATTT
>NW_027109635.1:84798-86953 GCF_000696795.3 Halyomorpha halys
TTGAAGGTCATAATTAAAAATATAAATTTATATATGTTTTCCATGAAGGCTTAAACGACATCGGCAGCAAGACTTTTTATGAAAGTTGGAGTTCTGGCAATGATCAGCTTTTCTACTTAAGTCATAAAACAAGAACCCAAGAGGAGAAAAAAGTCAGTTATTTCACCCCAATTTTTGATTACTCTAATGAAAACTGTGTATGATTACTAGTATGTACAAATTGATGACTCTGCCAAGCATAGGTAGGGGGAATACAAAATATTGACTGTTTCAAAACGTTAAAAAACATAATTTTTCATTCAGAGCTCTATATCTTTAAAACTACCAACAACACTAGAAAACCTAGGAGAGCATCATCAACGCAAGTAAAGTAAATTTCCTAAACTATGACCCCTAATAGAGCTATTTACGTTCAAAATTTCCAGAGATATAGCTTTTTAAAACAACATTTCATAAAAAATGCACTGAAAAATTGGTAGTTAAAAAAATTATTTTGAGAAATCTGTGTGTCAGGAACCATAAAACGTACAGATGTCTATTAGCAATCAAATTAAAGCTAGTTTAATGTACTATAAAGTAGTTTATGACATTTTGCCTTCGTATAAATAGTAGTTTTCATGATATTCGCTGAAGGTAAATTGATTTATAGTTGTTCAGACAATAACTTTGATTTATGAAAAACTTTATTTCAGAAACCATGGGACGTACAGATGTCTCCTAGCACTGAAAATAAAGCCAGTTACAAAGTAGTTCATTACAATTATATTTGCACGAATAGTAGTTTTCATGATATTTGCTAAAATAAATTGATGTATAGTTGTTCGGACAAAATTAATATGAAAAATTTATATTCATATAGTTGTATCATAAACAGTATTACCCCTATGAAGATACGAGTAACAAACTGTTTTATAGTAATTTTTTTTTTTAGTCTACTACTATGAACTACAAATGCCTGTTTACGCCTCATGGTCGTACGCCTCGTTGAAATTAACATTTTGTGAATTTACTTTGTTGATTATCGTGAAAACTACTACTCCTATGAAAATATATCATAAACTACTTTATAGTACATTGAATAAGCTTAAGTTTGAGTGTTAATCAGTACATCTATAGATTTTGAGGTATAGATTTCATAAAATAAATTCACTGACTTCTGATTTTTCAGTGATTTTTTTGAATTGCAATTTAAAAAGCTGTATCTTGAACGTAAATAGTTCGATTAGGGCTCATGTTTTACCAAATTTACTTTACTCTAAATAAAATTAACTTAGGTGTTCTACTGTTGTCGGTAGTTTAAGCTCCGAATGAAAATTATTAGACTAGAAATTATCAATTTTATAGTAAATATAAATAGCTTTAATTTGAGAGCTGGCAGACATCTGTACGTCAAATGTTTTCTGAAATGAAGTTTTTCATAAATCAAACTTATTGTCCGAACAACTATAAATCAATTAATTTTATCATATATCATGAAAACTACTATTCCTACGAAGGTAAAGGTCATAAACTTCTTTATAGTCCATTATACTAGCTTTAACTTGAGTGCTAATAGACATCTATACGTCAAATAGTTCTTGAGATATAGAATTCTTAAAATAAATTAACTAACTACTAATCTTACGGTAGATTTTTAAGAAATTTTGCTTTTTAAAAAGCTATATCTCGAGAACTATTGGTCGTAAATAGCTCTTCTAAGGCTTATATTTCAGCAAATTTACTCTTCTTTGAATAATGTTCTCTTAGGTTCTCTAGTGTTGTTGGTAGTTTTTAAGATATAGAGCTAAAAAAATTAATTTTTAGTAACGTTTTGAAACAGCCGCCAATTTTTATTCCCCATACCTATACTTGGCAGACTCAATTTAGACTATTGATTATACACAATTTTCATTAAAGTAATAAAAAATTGAAGTGAAATAACTGCATCTTTTTCTAAATGTTCCCTTGCATAATGTAAATATTGTATATAGGTGCGAATGTGGTTTTATTTTGCTATTTCATAAATTCAATTAAATCTTCGTCTTCTACATAATTTATTTTATCTTATTTTTATTATTCAATGATTTATTTATATTGTTATTATTTACATTCTTTCTCTTCTTTTTTTTTCTTCTTTTTCTTTCTATTTCTGTACATATTATATTAATGAGTATTT
>NW_027109635.1:88460-91579 GCF_000696795.3 Halyomorpha halys
TATTGTTTACTTGACGCTTTATGTTATCA
Organism: Halyomorpha halys; assembly: GCF_000696795.3. Classification (NCBI taxonomy): domain Eukaryota; kingdom Metazoa; phylum Arthropoda; class Insecta; order Hemiptera; family Pentatomidae; genus Halyomorpha; species Halyomorpha halys. The sequence goes on from NW_027109635.1 coordinate 88,490, forward strand.
TCCATATTATAGTGCATGTTCACATTTTCCTTTTTTTTCTCTCTTTTTCGCCTGTTATTATTTTTTTTTTCCTTCATTGTTTCATTGCTTTTCAAGAATATTTAAATCTTTCTATTTCTCCTCTATCTCTTTTCATCCTCTACCAACACAGTATTTAAAGCCCCAAATTTCCTATAGGTAGAACCTAGCTTATTCTGGGCATAATGATCATAACTTAATAGAGGCCATTTATTGCAAAGTATATACTTTGCATTTCCAATATATTTTATATTAAAAAAAAATAATACTGCATAATAAAAATAAAGAGTAACTCGAAGGTACCATACTATGTACTTTATCTCGGTGAACGGGATATCTCTTGAGAACCGACGCTCTTTTCTGTTTTTGTTGAAATACTATTTTATAAAATCCTCTCGTAATTAAATCAGACCATTTATAATGTATTATAAGTTTATTTTTAAATAGGGTTCTCTCGCAATGGGATCACACCGATTTTTCATAGATATCTTTCTGTTCCTATAGCCCACATTATAATATCAATAGTAATTAAATAGCACCATTATTAATTAAAACCAATAGTAACTTGTAATCACCACTGAAATTTGTTAATGTTTTATATCCAGAGCTCTTCAGGTTAGTTTTATATTGTAGTATTCTGTACTTAATTAGTGCCTTTTAAGTTTCATTTATTATCTTATTACATTTTTTTTATTGTTTTAAAATCATTTTTATCCATCAGAGAAGTTTTTTTTTTCAATTATTTTATTAATTATCCTTTTCCTTGTAGTTTCAATTTTTTTTTATATATCTTTTCTTATATTTTATATCTTCTGAATTATTTATTTTTATATTAAATATTGTTATTTGACGCATTATGTTATCATCCATATTATAGTGCATGTTCAATTTTTCTTTTTTCTCTCTCTCTTTTTCACGTATTATTATTGTTTTGTTTTTTTCCTTCATTGTTTCATCCCTTTTCAAGAATATTTAAATCTTTCTATTTCTCTTCTATCACTTTTCATCCTCTACCAACACAGTATTTAAAGCCCCAAATTTCCTATCGGTAGAACCTAGCTTATTCTGGGCATAGTGTAAGAGAAAGTTATTGATCATAACTTTATAGAGGCCATTTATTACAAAGTATATACTTTGCATTTCCAATATATTTTATATAAAAAAAATAATACTGCATAATAAAAATAAAGAGCAACTCCAAGGTACCATACCATGTACTTTATCTCGACGAACGGGATATCTCTTGAGAACCGACGCTCTTCTGTTATTGTTGAAATACCATTTTATAAAATCCTCTCGTAATGAAATCAGACTATTTATAATGTATTATAAGTTTATTTTTAAATAGGGTTCTCTCGCAATGGGAATAGAAATGCGCTACAAGGTGCGACCCGAAATATTGGTGCTAGAACTTTTGGTGCCATCCTTGGCACTTTCGCCTCTAAAAGGGTTAAAGAACGCATTTAAAACTTTTACTGCTTCAGTATATGTTATTTGTGTAATGCTTCAGGAGAGCCCATGCATTTAAGGAAATTTTAGAACCTAATAAACAGGTCAACACATAGTTAATTTAATATTCAGATTACCCTTGTATAGCTAAAAAATATTCGGGGTGACGAAATCTTCTTCACTTAATCTAAAAAATTCTTATAATACGAAGAGGTTAAAAAACTGATAAAACAACGAGATTTTTAAGCCATTAAGAATCAAGACTAAATTTAAAAGAAAAGAAGCAATAAATCCAGGGATCTCAGCGCCATAAATCGAGACTGATTCCGTGAATAGTGCTATCTGGCGGTGCATCGCTACAAGTTAGTTAGCACGTGACCATTCGTGACCACAACCACCCCCGCTAATGAAATTAACCAGATCAAGGGTTCCTCACCAGGGGGCGCTCTTCGTGACCACCGATTTATCGATATCTTAGCCTAGTCCAATGGGAGAACCTCGGGCATTTGATTCAAGTGTCTTTACTTAAACTTAAAATATAAAACAAATCAAATTCTCTATTTTCCATATGCATTGTAATCTCGGTAATCTGAACTTGGCGTAAGTAAGATGTGTTATTCTTAGCTGCAGCTTGGTGAGCTGTTCAATCAGGGACCATCCGCAAATCATAGAATACAATTTTGTGGAAAGAGAACAACCATGAAGTATCATAGACGAAGCTAGGTGACCGAAGATTTCAACTTTGATTAAAAGCTTGAAGTGAATGATACAGAAGTTGATGAATATGTTAATGATTGATGAAGGTCGTGACTCATTCTCCTCACTCATATTTAAAAGTGATGAGGATATCGTACAGAGTGTTACAGTTTCACGTACAAAGTCTCTACCTATGAAGGAGACGAAGAAAGTTAAATACAAGTTGAGGAACCAATGACAAAATGCATGAAGATGAGCAACAACGAATCATATACCATAGCAGCAAGTACTTCTACAAACTTTGAAAGATGAAGTTTCTGAAAAATCAAAAAAAAAAAATAGTAAATAATTATAATTAACTTCTCTAAAAAAGAATAATAATTTTTTGAACTTCAAACTGTCAAATTCACAATATAATATGTAAAAAAAAGTAAATATATAAAAATAGTTATGTACATATTGTTGAATTTTTAACACCCATTTTCCTAATAGTTTCTGTAATCCGAATACCCACTTGGAGTAATCAGTTCGGATATTCGAGATTACACTATAATCAGATCAAGACATTTTATGGATAGAAGTAGAAACATCTATTTTGATTTTACAGAAATAAAAGAAAATCATTTTCCTCGCCTCCTTCATTCCACAAACCTGGAAGTAAAAATTTACAAAATTGTTATCCATAATAAAATAAAAATTGAAAATTATAGGTAGGAAGAAACAGCAGTATAAAATTTTTAAAAACGAAATAAATTCTTAATGCTCCTTACTTTGTCACAAATCAAATCATCCATCAGGACCTCAATGTCCCCTATGTTGCCGATTTGGCCAGAACCAGATACCAATCCTTCTATAATAAACTTCCCAACCACCCAAACCAACTCGTTTCTAACCTGGCTTCTCCTTCCCTACCTAATAATTCTCCTA
>NW_027109635.1:92126-92439 GCF_000696795.3 Halyomorpha halys
AAATTATAACAATATAAGAAATAGTAGTGTGAAAAAAATAATTAAATAAAAGAAAATTTAAACTTAAAGTAACATCTTAAACACAATCATTCCTATTTACAATACTTTTTTTTTTATTTATTTAGAAAATTACATCAAATATAGGTCCGACCAGATAATGTCTATCAGTCAGTGCCAGTCAGTTATCAGCTTTTCACCATCCTTTCCGATATCGTAAAGATTATTAAACAAATTATAATTGCCACAAATTTAATTATAATTGGTGCGGATCAGTACACCATACCAAAGCTATGACTAAAACCACTAGGCCTTA
>NW_027109635.1:93069-93877 GCF_000696795.3 Halyomorpha halys
TACTTATTGTATCTACCCAATGAGAAGGATTTTAAACCAATTTAGTCATTCCTAATCATCAATACTGAAAAAATTAGCAACCAGAAACCGCTAATCTTGAAGGTGTTATAAATATATTTTGATAAATCTTCATTTTTTTGTGAAATTCCGAAACATTAGTAGATTAAAATTATTTCGTAAAATTATTTGACTAAAACCACTAGGCCTTACCAAAACCAACAATCAACGGGCGTTGATGACCAGGCTGTTAAACGCCCTATAATTTATAAGTTAGATCAGTACAATATGAATTGATCTCCATCAAAATGGTACGAGCCAAATACGAGGAGTTGACCGCGACGTAAGTTGATGGATTGTGTTGGGGCTAATCTGGCGGATTTGAGTTTGGACAGATAGATGTTGGTAGCGGCATTGAACCTTCGGGTTCGCTTAGCCTTTTTTTAATTTACAGAATCGTATTTAACTCTAGTCAAAATGTACGGAAGAGTGTTTTTTTTTCGTTTGGCTCTATAGACCTTGTAGATCTTTGGCCGCCCAAACCAGCATTCTCCACGCCTGCCTATCTTGGTAGCCCAGTTTGCCAGTTTGCTGCATGTAGTCCTTTTTTATCTTTGTTGATTCTGTATATCCATCTGGTTTTTGGCTTTCCATGGACATGGTCTCTTGCCAACTATGCTGGCACTCATTGCTGTGTATAAGCGTCCTGGTGACTTGACCCACATGTCTCAGAAAGACAAGGACATAAGAGTAAATAAAATATATATATATTAGAAGATGGCCAGGGTTGCGGTCAAAAGAGAAAAAAAAA
>NW_027109635.1:93927-95802 GCF_000696795.3 Halyomorpha halys
GAGATCTTCTCCTTTAGAAGTTTTTTGGAGTTCTATCAATGAGTAGATTCTCCACATGTTTGTATCATGTCATAATATCACTTACAGCAAATTTACTTGATGTGTATATATGTATACAGTTGTAAATAACAATAAATAAATTATATAAAAAAAAAAATGAAATACCCAGAAGAACAATTGAACTAAAGAAAAATATGTTAACCGTAGTATTTAGACGGCGTACAGTTGTGGGAAGTATGAAGAAATCCTTTAAAATGAAATGTGTCTGAACATGCTAATGAGTGTCGTTTCTTAACATGCACAGACCTAACAATGAATCTCCTACTACACAATATTTGTGTACCGTAAACCTAATGTTATAGACGTTATTTTGGCATTAGGAAAAAGTTTGTTTTTAATGATGTTTGTTATTTTGTTTTAAACTATCCAATGACAAATACTGTAGCCAAGTGAACACAAAGAAAGGTAGCGTAAAAATTGTAGTTTTTCAAAAGTAGATTTGTATCTTGAAATATTTGTTTTCTTTATTTCTTTGACCACTTCTAATTTAACACTGGAAATTTTATTTTTGCATATTTTTGATAGAACAGAAAATGAGTTTATTGACCTTTGTGATGAAAGTATTTTCACATAAAAATGTTCATATTAGAATAACTTTGACGTATTGAAGCGCCTGAAGTCAGGGACCTTCTGGGAAGATGTAACTAAAATATGGTGAGAACAATAATCAAATTAACTATTATGAATCAAAATAACATTTTATTTATAGGAAAATGATTTTAATGATTTAAAAATTAAGATTTATATTTTTACACCTGAAAATATTATTTATAAAAATGCATTCCATTCAATTGAGCCTCCTGAATAACATAGGACTTCATGAGGATTACAGAGGATTTAAACCATTTCGAGATTTTTTCATAAAACGACAGTTTCCCACTACTGGGCGCCATGGGTACCTGGATCCTAGTGGTTGTGCGTGATAATGTACAAAATGGCTCCTTGAACAACGTTTGTTGTTGTTGTTGCCCTTCTAAGAGCTGTGGTGTTATAAGTTTTTTAGTTTTTTAAAGTACTATGAAACAAATTGCATAAGATACCAGTATTATCTTTAACCGTTCTGAATATTCGCTTATCTGACATTATGGATAAATTATAAATTTTATCTAAATAATTTATTTGCTCTGTCTTTGTTAGATGACAGCATGTTTACATTCTACGTAATAAAGCCAAGTGGATGACATCACTGTTTCGTCTAGTGATTTCCAATCAAAGTACTTACATCTGAATCGACTTCCACGCCAAAAAACCACGCCCTTAGATTAGCTTTTATGAGTCAGTTGCTTAAGAGAATGGTTGCTCTTCGAACGATTGGAGGGCGACGAGCGGTGTTAGGACTTATTCATATCTGAGAGCGAAGGCGCCAATGGATTGGTGCCAGTGTGTAAATGGAAACTGCTTGGGCGAACAAAGGGGCACCTCTCGCTAAATATAAGACAGCGCCCCCATCCCTTAAATTGGAAACAGTACAACAAAGGGCAACTTCAGCCGACAAACACTCGTTCCATTGGTCCGGGCCCCTTCCCCTCGAAGATTCTAGTTGGAGTAACGACTTCTATCTCCTCTTGGAGTGTCTTTTAATTATAGAAGAGGACAACTCCTACGTCTTGACCAATGTAATATTGATAAACCGTTCATTATTGAAGCCCTCGAATTCGTTCAGATCATTGGTGCTCCAGAGACTAATGGAAGTTGAAATTTGTTTACGAAGAAATTTTTTATTCTTGATAAATTGAATTATCAATGCCACACAGACTGTTGGGAATAAAAGAACAATACAGTCAAACATTATTTATTTATTTTATCGATCCTTCA
>NW_027109635.1:99837-100160 GCF_000696795.3 Halyomorpha halys
ATAAGAAATAGTAGTGTGAAACAAATAATAATATAAAATTTTTTTTTAACTTAAAGTAATATCTTAAACACAATTATTCCTATTTAAAATACTTTTTTAATATTTATTGAGAAAATTACATCAAATATAGATCCGAACAGATAAGAACATCTATTGGTCGGTGCCAAAATAACACAACAATGATAGACATGAATGGAATTTATTAATTCATTTAAATTTTGTTAAGGCTAATGACTTCCATTTTGAATGAAATATTTATTAATTATTCATAACATTGTACAACGTTTCGGGACCAATGTCCCATATTCATGCACTTTAAAACC
>NW_027109636.1:0-1128 GCF_000696795.3 Halyomorpha halys
TTCAAGAATTCAGGTATTTTCTGCAAAAGGAGACTTCTTACAAGAAATATATCCACAAGGGAAAGGTAAATTATTATTATATATTAAAATGATTGACCGTAACTGAATATGAAGGAAATGGTCGGGGTGCGGTCAAAAAGGAACAAAAAATAATTTTCAACTATTTATTTTCCGAAGTTTCACCCTACCTTGCAGGGCTAAAAAAAGATACAAAACAACTAAAAGTATGTTAACTATGTAAGATAATAATATTACCATAAAATAAACTAAGGTGGAGTTAAAAATTATGTAAATTATAAATGAAAAATTATATAAAAATGAACAATAAAAAATAAAAATAAGATGTGCAACAATTAGTAAACATATAAAAAAAGAAATAACATAGAATATTAGATTTAAAATGAACAGAAGACATAAAAATAGAAAAGTAGATTTAAGAGAAATAAAAAAAAAAAAAAAATGTGCAAACCTAAGAGATGGAGAACTAAGGAAATAAGATAAGAATAAATAAAGATCAAGAAAAAATAAGTAAATAAAATAAAAAATAATAATAATTAATAAATAAAGCACAAATGAGAACAACCTACCTATCATTTTGAAAGACAGCAATAGAATGAGTAAAGGCGGATATTAGATAGACATAAAGTGGGAGGAGATATGATGGTTAAAAAATGGTTATATATTAGTGATATAAAAGAAGAGTATATTAAAATGTAAAAGTTATAGGAAAGTAAGGTAATAATAATAACTATAATTATTTTATAATATAGGAGACATAGATAGAAATTAATTAATTTATAGGAAATTACACTAAAACTACAACCCATTGATAAACAAAAGAACTTAATATATATTAATGTGAACATAAATCAATGATATGTATTTCATGTTACCCAATGATATGTATTTTATCATATCCAAAGTTATGTTTTTTGTTTAAATTCAATGTTTTGTTTTTTTCCCTGTTGGTTCGTTTTACAAAAATGTAAAATAGAGTAATCTGTAAAGTGTAATTAGTATCAGGAAAATTGTGTAAGGGGGTATCCCAAAACAACATAGTAAATATTGTACATTTTATATTTATGCAATAAAAATATGTTTAAAAAAAAAAATCTGGCTTCGCAACAA
>NW_027109637.1:0-720 GCF_000696795.3 Halyomorpha halys
TCCTTTTCCAAATATTTGATGAGAATAATTTCATGTGCATCCCAACAAAATGTGGGTTAGGGATGATTAGGCTTTAACAATTTACTCTTCCTACATCTCAGGAATTTAATAGTTTACTCATGTTTCATCTAGAGTTATGAAATACTCACTTCCCTTTTTTATGAAATACTTCATATACATTCTTTCTTCAAGGTAGGATATTATCTGCGGATTTGTAGCGTTGAGGAAAGAAATGCTATATTTTCTAGTTGAAAATAAAATATATTTGATTTTTTTTATATTTAATGCTTACTTATCAGTCTAGTGTAAAGTCTCGTTTACGACCGTTGAAAGTTTTCATTCTTTCATCATCATTCTTAAAGAATCTAATCAAGGTCTACCTTCCTGTTAAATGTAAAGGTTAGAAAAACAAAACGATTTAAGCCAATGAGTGAAAATCCAATTATAAATTCTTTATTAGCATTCTTAACAAATTTTCGTATTGAAGACTTCTTCCATCTTTTAAAGTTGCTATGCATGTGCTTAAGAGCATTTTTAAATTTATTTGTGGTTAGAAAGTACCCTAATTGTATGAGGATGCATCAATAAGTCATTAATTGCATAGCTTTGATTTCTTTCATTGTTGTATAAATTAAGTGTTTAATCACTGACTGAAACTCACTTTTTTTGTCCATTTTTCTAAATAAACAAAAGCTGTCCACTACCACACCGATGATAAAA
>NW_027109637.1:2565-3543 GCF_000696795.3 Halyomorpha halys
AATAAGCCTGCTGTTCTTCAACTGCTAGCAGAGCGTGGGGCTGACCTAACCTTGAGGGACAGCACTGAACACGGAATAATACATCATGCAGTTCGTTGTGGGAATGTTGAGGCTGTAACAGCACTGCTTGATGCTGGAGTAGATGTAGATTTGAGAGGCCAGTACCAGATGACAACATTATGTTATGCAGCCGAAAAAGGACATGTTCCTTTAGTAAAATTACTGTTGGACCGTGGGGCAGACATTAGAGGTAAGACAAGTTATGGCTCCACAGCGCTAATGTGGGCGTCTCAGGAAGGTCACTTGGATGTGATACAGCTACTCATTGATCGTGGTGCACCAGTGAATGATAAAACGGATAGTGGACGGACTGCCTTACATTATGCCTCTGGAAAAGAGCATAAAGCTGTTATAGAATACCTGATATCTAAAGGCGGGGTTATGTGATTCCCTATTCTGTAATTTACCGTACGTTGCCGAGCTAAGCAGAGCCTTATTGTTAATTATCTGGGATTTATTTAATTTTTCTGTGATCTAAGTTAAGTAAACATTGTCATTGATAAGTGGTATTTTATACTTTATTATACATTTCTATTTTACATATTTTATTGAATTTAAGTATATAAGTAAAGATATTGAATATTATATTGGATAGAAGTATTTTAAACATATTGGAGAAGATACTGTTTTAAATAAAGTAAATTATTTTAATATTCAAAAGATGGAATTCATTTATTCCATTGTGTTTAGTTATAAGCTAAGGGGAAGATGTGTCATGAACTGGGTTTAACTTAGCTTTGATTTCTTACGTTGTTAGGCTTTATAAATTTAAGCGTCTAATCACTGACTGAAACTCACTTTTTTTCTTCCACTTTTCTAAATTAACAAAAGCTGTCCACTACCACACCGATGATAAAAAAAAATTGTTCAAAATGTTCATGTTATTTCAAGAATTGTTTTAATATTGAGGTGTTGTGG
>NW_027109638.1:0-326 GCF_000696795.3 Halyomorpha halys
ATTTCACTTTTAGCTGCAGTGCATTAATTTATGGATTAATTATTATAAATATGTACTAAATTTAAATTATATTCAATAATTTCTTTAAGCCTTTCAAAGATTAAAAAATTAATTTTTGTGTTTCATTTACTTAATTTAATCATTATTTACTTAATTATAATGAGAGGTATTAAAAAAATTATCATTTTTTTTTAAATGAGGGAACTAGATAGTATTGCCATATGGTTATAGTCTGTGTTGTATATAAATAAAAATTACCATTATAATTAGTTTTCAATATTACAAATATTTTTCAGGAATGGGCTTGAAACACTTCCCTAAATTGC
>NW_027109638.1:7976-11279 GCF_000696795.3 Halyomorpha halys
AGTATCAATTTACAGGTTACTATGTAAATCATATTACAATAATTTAAAACTAACAGTACATTAATAAAATGTAAAATGAAAGAGAGCATATTGCAAAAAGATAGTCTGGGTGGCAGTTAATAAAGGTACAAATAGTACAAGAGCCGAAAAGGAGAAAAAAGCCAGTCATCTCATCCCAATTTTTTATTACTTTAATGAAATCTATGTATAATTAATAGTCAAAATTGATGAGTCTGCCAAGTATAGGAAGAGGGAATAAAAAATGGCGGCTGTTTCAAAGCGATAAATAAAACTAATTTTTCATTCGGAGCTAAATATCTTAAACAGTAGGAACAACACAAGAAAACCTAAGAGAACGTCATTTAAAGACGAGTAAATTTTCTAAAATATGAGCCCTAATAGAGTTATTTACGTTAAATAGTTTTCGAGATATAGCTTTTAAAAAAGCAACATTTTCTAAAAATGTTGCATGGGACGTACTGATCAGTAGTTAGTGAATTTATTTTGAAAAATGTATATCTCAAAAACCATTAGACATACGTATGTCTATTAGCACTAAAATTAAAGCTAGTTGAATGATCTATAAAGTAGTTTATGATGTTTATCTTCGTAGGAGTAATAGTTTATTTTAAATTTGCTAAAATAAATTGATTTTTAGTTGTTCGGACAAATTTTCATTTGTCAAATTTATATTCATATGTGAATATCATAAAAACTACTACCCCTACGAAGATAAGTGTCATAAACTACTTTATAGTAAGTTAAATTTCCTTTATTTTTAGTGTTGACAGACATATGTGCGTCTTTTGGATCTAGAGATATATTTTTCCAAAAATCCAACATTTTATTCCAACAATTAGAAATTAACATTTTGTAAGTTTATTTTGTCAAATATCATAAGAACAACTACTCTTATAAAGATAAACACAATTTACTATTTTGTAGTAAATTTAACTAGCTTTGATTTGAGCGCAGGCAGACATCAGTACGTCCAATGGTTTCTGAAATAAATTTTTTCACAAATCAAATCATGCAAACTACTATTCCTACGAAGGTAAAGGTCATAAACTTCTTTATAGTCCATTAAACTAACTTTAATTTGAGTGCTAATAGACATCTGTACGTCACATACTTTATGAGATATAGATTTCTTAAAATAAATTAACTAACTATTAATCTTTCAGTTGATTTATAAGAAAGTTTGCTTTTAGAAAGCTATATCTTGAGAACTATTTGACGTAAATAGCTCTTTTAAGGCTAATATTTAAGCAAATTCACTCTTCTTTAAATAATGTTCTCTTAGATTTTTTAGTGTTGTTGGTAGTTTTTTAGATATGGAGCTCCGAATGAAAAATCAATTTAGTTTTAAGGTTTTGAAACAGCCACTATTTTTTAATCCCCCTACCTATACTTGGCTAGTAATTGTACATAGTTTTTATTTAAGTAATAAAAAATTGGCGTGAGGTAACTGCCTTTTTTCATCCCGGCTCTTGTACTAAAAATTTTAGAAAACTATTAGCTTGGTGCCTATAAAATGTTGTATTTTTAAGTTAATACATGAAACTGCATATCTTCTTTTACAAACTGCTTATTTAATCAAAATATGTTAAATTCGCTTCAATTCACTTTTCCCAGTGAGAATTTAGAGCAATATGCATGTTTAAAAAAAAATGATGACCTTTAGAATCAATAAACACGGATATGGGATTTTTCAATTTGTCTTCATTTTTATATTGTTAAGCGAGTAAAAAAAAATCCAAATGTTTAAAAACTGAAAATCGATTGGCGAGAGATCCTGTGAATATGCTGGCTTGAAATACGAAGCTTTCCAGGTATTTCGATTCATTTAATTTTACAATTGTTTTAAACTAAATCTGCACTTTTCGATCATTAACAGTATTCTCCCCAACGCTAGTGCGTTGTATTGTATTTTATATTGAGTGCAGCTTTTACAACATTATTACCAAGTTTATACTCATACAAAAAATTAAACTAATATCGGTAGAATTCTTATCGGTACAAAATTATTTATTTAATGTAATTTACAACTGTAAAAAATAATAAATACAATAAGTAAATATGTGGAATGTTTCATTTACCCTTAAAAATCTTGGGAAGAAACCACCCATCGGTGGTACTTCAAGCATTAATTTAAATTAGAAGGTCCCGTAGACATCTTCTTTTCAAACACTTCGGAGGATTATCAAGGATGACAGAATAAGAACTAATGGGTTAGGATGGGTAAGGAGTTTGGAATGAAAAGACGCATATCTGTTTTGGGCCAAATCTGCAACGAATGGGATGTTAAGGTCTTTGTGGATGCGTTTATTTGTAACGTAATAAGGAGCATCAAGGATTTTACGTAGGATTTTGGAATGTAAGGATTGGGTACGGGAGGAATTTGATGGTTTGGTAGAGTCCCAGAGCTCAATTCCATATGTTCAAATTGGTCTGATTATCATAGAGTATAATAATTTTTTGTAGTGAATTCGAAGTTTAGAACGTTTGTCAAGAAGGTGTTGTAGCAATCGAAATCTACAGTACAAAATTCAAAAGAAATAGCATAAAGGAACACTTATGAGAAACCACCTTTGTTTAAATGTGACTATGGACTGTATGACTATAAATGAGGTTATGTCAAAAACAAAAGCATAACGAAAACATGAACATAAATATTTATATGTAAAAATAATCCGACATTCCATAACCAACCTAATGTTTGATGTTAATCAACATTTCCCTATTTTAATACTAGACAAGATATGAAATGATCCTGTCAGTTGACTAATATATTTATTATTAAAAATCTAACCATTTCAGATGGTTAGTGAAGTATTGGGCGAACTCATACCTGCCAAACTTTTCAGTCTTTATTTTTGCATTAGGATAGATATATCACCTTCTACTGTTGTTCTGTTATTTTTATATTATTATTCTTAGTACTTCCTTTTTACTTGTTACTGTACGTTACCTTTGCCACATTTATTTCACCTATCAGTTTACCATTTATATCTACCTTTTTACCATATTTTTAACTATTGCTAATAAGAATTGTTCTACTATTGATTACAATAATAATATCTCGTATATGAGGATACGATGGTTGAAGTGTTTACTTTTATTTAGTTTTAAAAAAATCATTTTCCAAAAAAGAACACCTTCTTCTGATTCTACTTCCTTATTTTTTTTTTCATATTTCAACGAACCGTCTTTTAAAATATGGAAGAGAAGAATAAGAAGGGAAGGAATAAGAGAAATGATGGAGGCAGAAAAGAATATAACGGAACAAGAGTGAAAGCAACG
>NW_027109638.1:16484-19093 GCF_000696795.3 Halyomorpha halys
AACTAGATAAGGTTTGAACCAAAGGATTAGGATGGTTGGAAAGGTTTATATGGAATTTTGAGAACTTGGTTGGTATGAGGTCAAGGACAAAAGGAATTTACGTTCTATAGTTCCTGAGACATAGCTTCTTAAATTCCAACATTTCATAAAATATGTACTAAAAAATCAGTAATTGGGGGATTTATTTTGAGAGAACAATATCTCAGGACTCATAATAAAGCTAGTTAAATTTACTATAAAGTCTATCTTTATGAAGTCTATCTTCATGTTAGTAGTAGTTTTTATGATATTTTCAATAATTTAATCCGAACAACTAGAAATTATCATTTTGGAAAATACCTTTAAAAATTACTTACTCCTACGAAGGTAAACGTAATAAACTACTTTATAGTACATTTAACTGGCTATAATTTGAGTGCTGGCGGACATTTATATGTCTTATAATAGTTCATGAGAGATATTTTTTCAGAAATTAAAATTTTTTTTCCGAATAACTAGAAATCAACATTTTGTGAATTTAAGTTGTCCATTATCATGAAAACTACAACGCCTAAGAATATAAACGTTATAAACTACTTTATAGTACATTAAATTAGCATTAATTTGAGTGCTAATAGACATCTGCACGTCGATTGATTTTTGAGATATAGTTTTCTCAAAATAAATTCACTGATAATGATTTTTCAGTCCTTTTTTTGTGAAAAGTTTCAATTTAAAAAGCTATATCTCGGGAACTATTGAACTTAAATATCTCTAGTAGGGCTCATGTTCTAGAAAATTTACTCTACTTTTAATTATGTTCTCTTAAGTTTTCTTGCATTGTTGGCAGATTTTAAGAATCATAGTTCTGAATGAAAAATTAATTATTTTTAACGGTTTGAAACAGCCGCCATCCCCCCCTAACTATACATGGAACGCTCATCGATTTCGAGTAGTAATTATATACAGTTTTCATTAAAATAAACAATAATTTAGGGTGAAATTACTGTACGGCCCTTGTAGTGTGATTGTACGCATAGTTATTGACTTACTAAATTTAGAATGGTATATTGATTTAGCAATTTGCCATTCCTGTTTACAGATGAAAACAAATAAATAAACAAAATTAAACTGCAACAGAACATAGTATCGTAAATTCGAATACACTGTTAAAGATTGCCAATATTTACTCATGTGTAAGTATTTACACAGTCGCTCGCAAATCAACTAATTCTGTTTTACGTTCACAGTTTACTAGAGGTGTTTGTTGGGAGTTACATTCATACTCGTTTTGTACGCGGTGTATACCTAAGCGGCTTTTCATGTCGCCCGTTTCTAATTAAGTCCGGTCTCTTCCTCTCGTATATGATGGTAGCCCGAGCTTCACAAAGCTAATGGTCATGTCATTATTTTTTTCCAAACTAGACACAATTCAATCTAGTTTTATGCTTTGAATAAATATTTAAAAAAAAAAAAAAACTATAGGTATTATTACTTATTAAACCCAAAGGTTCAAAGCCGAAACCACCTACTTTTTTATGCGCTGAATAAAATGCTTAATTTACCTTTAGACTCATTTTTCACCCAGTAAAATATGCTAAATAATACTTTTGTTAAATCCACCTTATAGCAGAGCGGGCTGGGGCGAGGGTCCCAGAGCGCTTGGTCAGAAGGTTATGGGTTCGATTCCCACCTGGGCTTGTCAATATTTATTTCGCGGTGGCCTCGAGAAATGAACCTTGACATTCCCACTCTGGGGCTGTATAGGTCCTCAATGGAGGACTTGAGCCAAATAAAAAAAAAAAATTCACCTCTTCATCCGGTAATCAAGTCTTCGCTTATAATACACTAAATACTCATCTTTCCTTAAGAAGATAATATTCGTATTTCGTAAGAAGATACAAAATTATTCAAATTATGAAATAGAAAATTTACACTGTAAAAAAAAAAAAATATATGATATAAGTTGATATATAAAAATACGCTCTAAACAAAATGAAAATGTTGGTTTTGCAATAATAGTACATGGAACACCCAAAAGATGTAAATTACCCACATACTCAACAATATTTACAGCTGAACTTCAGGCGATTTCAACAGCACTTCATTTATCCATAGAAAGTGAATACTCAAACATACTCATTTGTAAATATTCAGTGTCTGCACTCCAGAGTCTATCAAACTTCATTCAAAACGGACCTACAATAGACAAAATTCACTTACAACGGTACATTATAATACATTTAGTAAATCTGATCTAAGTTAAATTGAAGTGTTACAGGCGTGTAGAGAAACTACCCATTGATAGTACTCTAATGACATTTTACATTAGCTGGTCTCGTGGCCATCTTCTTTTTAGCCGCCTCGGAGGATTGCCAGGAATGGAAGAGGATGCAAGAGTAGAAACTAGGGAGTTTGAGTGGTTAGAGAGTTTATAATGGAAGGAGTGATATCTAGTTTGGGCTAGATCGGTTACATAGAGAACATTATGGTCTTTATGTATGATTTTAAGTAAGGAGCATTGAGAATTTTACGAAGGATTTTGGATTGTAAGGATTGAATACGAGAGAAATTCGAAGGTTTAGGGGAGCCCCAAAGCTCAACTCCATATGTCCAGATTGGCCTTATTA
>NW_027109639.1:0-4850 GCF_000696795.3 Halyomorpha halys
TTTCATATCCGGGGACGCAGTAAGAGACTCCTACCCTAACCAGGTATTGGGGACAGATAGTAAAAAACCTTAATAAACGACATATTGTTGAAATCATGGCTAATGCCTCGATACATAGCAATGATAAACTTCCCAACGACCCTTACCCACTTCTTTCTAACCTGGCTTCTCTTTCATTACCTGATAATCCTCTAAATCAACTGAAATGAAGATGGCTTTTATATCTTCTCCTCTCTTAGATTCTCCAGTTGTCTATATCATGTTATTGTATAACTAATATCAAACTTACTTGTTATATTTATTTTTAATTCAATTGTAAATGTCACTAAATAAATATGTAATATGTGATAAAGGCAAAGCACAAATAAATATCTGTATGTTGTGCTAGATATTTATTAGGATTAACGTTGAATACACAATTTTTCTGCGTAAACCTTAATAGAACAGGTCAAGCGTTTTCTGCAAATAAATTTGGATTGAACCTTTTTTTTTTTACCATTCCATTCTCGGTAAATCTGATAAGAAACGTTTCTGCATATTCTGGACGGGGACGATCGCCTGTCGATATAACAAAATGATTTATGAGCACACGGCGGTCCCGGTTCACCTTCCTCCAAATTGATATTTAAACTAAATAACAGAGGTGATAGCGGTCAAGTTAATTATGAAAAATTCGAATAAGGTAGCTGAAAAATATAATACAGATTTTAAAACAATTTGAGCTAACAGTTTAAAAGTTAAAGTTTATCTTTTTTTTTTTTTCTGCTGTACGCTTTCAGTTATATTCAGGCACCAGTAAGACAAAGACATTAATATAATATATAGTCATAGTACAAGAGCCCAAGAGGAGAAAAAATGCAGTTATCTCACCCCAATTTTTGATTACTTTAATGAAAACTATGTATAATTAATAGTTAAAATTCATGAGTCTGTCAAGTAACGGTAGGGGGAAAATAAAATAAAAAATGGCTCCTGTTTCAAAGCGATAAAAAAACTAATTTTTCATTCGGAGCTCTATATCTTAAAAAGCAGGAACAACACAAGAAAACCTAAGAGAGCGTAATTTAAAAAAGAGTAAATTTGCTAAGGTATGATCCCTAATAGAGTTATTTACGTTAAATAGTTTTCGAGATATAGCTTTTTAAAAAGCAACATTTCATAAAAATGTTGTATGGGACGTACTGAAAGATCAGTAGTTAGTGAATTTATTTTGAAAACTATATATCTCAGAAACCATTTGACGTAAAGATGTCTATTATCACTCAAATTAAATCTAGTTTAACGAGCTATAAAGTAGTTTATCATGTTTATCTTCGTAGGAGTAATAGTTTACATGAAATTTGCTAAAACAAAAATATTTATAGTTGTTCGGACAAATTTTCATTTGCCAAATTTATATTCATATGTAAATATCATAAAAACTACTACCCCTACGAAGATAAGTGTCAACTACATAATAGAAAGTTAAATTTCCTTCATTTTGAGTGTTAGCAGGCATATGTGCGTCTTATGGATCTAGAGATATATTTTTTGAAAAATCCAACATTTTATACGAACAACTATAATTAACATTTTGAGAGTTTTTTTTGTCAAATACCATAAAAACTACTACTCCTACAAAGATAAACATAACTAACTGTTTTGTAGTAAATTTAACTAGCTTTAATTTAAGCGCTGGCAGACATCTGTACGTCCAATGGTTTCTGAAATGATGTTTTTCATAAATCAAACTTATTGTCCGAACAATTAAAAATCAATTTATTTTATCAAATATCATGAAAACTACTATTCCTACAAAGGTAAAGGGCATAGACTTCTTTATAGTCCATTAAACTAGTTTTAATTTAAGTACTAATAGACATCTGTACGTCACATAGTTCCTGAGATATAAATTTCTCAAAATGAATTAACTAACTACTAATCTTTCAGTAGATTTTCAAGAAATTTTTATTTTTAAAAGGGTATATCTCGAGAACTATTGGACGTAAATAGCTCTTTTAGGGCTGATATTTCAGCAAATTTAATCTTCTTTAAATAATGTTCTCTTAGATTTTCTAGTGTTGGTATTTTTTAAGATATAGAGCTCCGAATGAAAAATTATTGTTTTTTTAAGGTTTTGAAACAGCCGCCATTTTTATTCCCCCTACCTATACTTGGCAGACTTGGAAGAAGAAGCCAATGAAAGCATTAGTACTATAGTTAAACAACCTTGAATATTTAAATAGAACTCATAGATTCGGTAAGTAGATGGCATAAGTGAACGAAAAGTTTAGAAGTTCCGTCTCATTGAGATTTCTTGAAATCAAAAATGAAGAACTAAATTTTTTTTACCCCTACCTAGTCATTTCTGAAATACGCAGGTTATCCTTGAGGTCGCTAACCCATTCTAACCAGAATGAGAAAATCGACTTTTCATTTCGTGGGACTGCGATGAAATAAAAGTCAACTCGCCCAGGCCGGAATCGAACCGGAGCCGTAGAAATTATGAGGTTGCTAAAGCGACACCTCAACTACAAGTAAGAGCAGTCTCGAAAGGGAACTGGCAGTATGCAATATGCGAACAATCATGTGGTGTTTACTAACTCCTAGGTAAGCAAATGACTGAAAGGGGAAATTGCAGGAGACTGCCCACAGACGTCTGCTATAGCGTTCTCAGTGTAGACTGCACCTAAGCATAAGTGAGGAGAATCTCTCTTTACCATCTGGCTCTGTTTCAAAATAATGTACAAATTAATCTTGTAGTTTATACCTGGTACAATTTCACTGAATCGTGCAATGTTGACTTATACTTTTTTTTTTACTTTATAACTTCAATAACACATATAGTCGTCCAAATGGAAAAAATAATTATTAGTGCTATGAACTACAAGCTATAGTTCTTATGCTTATATTTATGAACTAATCTAAGCTTTTATTATGATACTATACAAGATATATGCATAAAATCCATCTCATAAACCTCAAATCTGTGAATAATTTGAAAATTAGTTTTCACCACAAAAACATGTAAATGATTTTTTTGAATGTATAAACCCTTAATAATCAGCTAATTTATTTAATGAAGTAACGGATCCGATTAATTAATGGGCTGATATCGGAGAAGGCAGGTATGTAAATTAAGTTAAAGTGGAGTGATAATACTTTATCAGAAATTTATTTGTGATTGATTACTTGCAAGCCAAACGTCAGATACACAATTTCTATATTATTTGTTATTTGATTGCTAATACAGCATAACTCAATAACGGATGACTTTTTTTTTGTTCACATATCACTCCCCTGAAAAGTACATCTTAGAGAAATATTTATTGCGTAACAAATCAAAACATTAAATTGTTTGTCAAATGAGAATCATAAATAATTATTAGGACAAGTTATATGGCATAGACTGTAAACTACCATAAAAAAAAAAACATTTTTTTTCAAATTTTGCCAAAAATTGAGTTATGAATCCAAACATTGCACAAAAATATTTATGCTGCTCCTAAAACTATTAATAAAATAATGATTTTTTTTTCCTTTTTTGTATGTTTTTATCTACAACTGCTAAAAGATGAATACTTGTGGAATTATAATAAAACAAATAACACAATTTTTTTCTATTGGCAGTCTGACGTGCTATGAAGTCCATATGTAATCAGATCAGGTTGTCTATAATCATACCACTTCATCAAATAATTATGCATGAGGTGGTCATTAGACGCAGAATGTAATTATTTACACTGCAACGTTTTAGGTAGGATGCACCATTTAGGAGTTATATACATTTTGTAATTCATTAGGTTTAGGAACACCAGAACTCTACATTTTATAAAAACAAAAACAAAAAATAAATTTTGGGGTACGCCGTACTGTACCGTACTGTACTGAGTTTTTTTTTTGTTTTTATAAAATGTAAAATTCTGGTGTTCCTTAAATTTTGTCGAAACCTTTCCTATGCCCTCTAATTGCCTTGTAGTTCTATATATATATGGTGAAAGATGTCCCCCCCCCCAAAAGTAAATGTTACAGATACCTTTCTGATTTCTTTTGGATGCAATATTTAGGTAGATGCATTTTCGTATTTCTCAATTAAGATATCAAATTGACATATTTTAAAAATAATTGTCTAATAATACTATTGTGAGTTTTATAGGGTAATTAAACCGAAATGGAATAAAAGCAAGTAGCTGCTGGCATGTATCGGAAAGCCAACTAACCTTGGACCCTCGGAAAAATAAAGAAATAGACAACAGAAGATCTGAGCACAACATTAATATATATATTATTTTGTTTGTTTTAAAAAATATATAGCATGAGTGAGTGAATTCAAACCAAGCAGAGGTGGTGATGAAAAATTAAGGAATTTTTTTTTACAACAAATTCTTGATAATTTCTGACATGTCAAAGGGTGAGGATCTACAGGTTACCATCCTATTCTGACCATTGTGGGTGGGGGGGTCAAGTTTTCATTTTTCGGGACCACCACAGAAATAAAAAAAAACAACAGGTCGGATTCGAACCGGCTACGAACCGTCTTTGATTAAAGAAGATGAGGAACAAAGGAAGTACAAGGAAGGCCCCCATTCTCCTCTCTACTTACCATGCATTACATACATTAGTTCTCCCCATCAATTCAAGAAACCAAATTCAAAATTGTGATATATTCCATATGCAATATTCGAAGTTTTTTACCACATTACCACTGGCATTGCCATATACTTGAATGTTAATTTTCTGTAACTTATCAGGTACTACATAGGTTTCCATTTATTCAAATAATATCTCTACAGACAGTGATTATCATAATGAAACAACAACCCTAACGGGAAGTTGATTGATGGGAAGAAAACTGATAATTAATACTATTA
>NW_027109640.1:0-4377 GCF_000696795.3 Halyomorpha halys
AACTGCCTTTTTTTTCCTCTTGGGCTCTTGTACTATGTGGTTTTAGTGATAAATTGATTTGATAAATGAGTTTAAAAAATTAAATTTTAATATAAATATTTTTTTTATATAGGACATGTTTTACCTTTATTAAATGTATTAATTATAAGATAGAATTTTAATTTATTTTCCTCAGTCTAATACTTGACTCTGACCCTAGGGTCATAACTATGGTTGAGCTTACCATCCCCGATCAGTGAAGCCGGGTTTATAATTCATGCTCATAAATATCAGACTTGCTCTGTCCTAGCTCATCCCATCTTATTCTCTATCCTAGTTTAATCGTAAATATCACGTTCTACCTATTCGTTTTAATGGAAGATTTATGTATAATATTAGAAATAAATAGAAAATAGAATAAATAATTCTTATCGTTAGATCAGTTCAAATAAATTAATAAATGAACATCATCAACAATACCATCTATCCTATGTACTGATTAACGATGTATTGCTTCGAAATAAGTCGATGCAAAGAATTAGCAACATCTGATGCCAATCTTTGGTGGACTAATATTCAAATCCTTGGATATTTCAAAACATCAAGTTTCACTCTTTGCTGTTATTGATGTAACCATCAGAACATTAATGAATTTAATTTAATCTGGTTTATTTATTGATATTTCCGACTCTGGAAACTAGTGGATTTAGGTGGTTAAGGAGTTTATATTGGAAGGATTGATATCTGTTTCGGGCTAGATAGGTTACATATGGAACATTATATGGATGGATGTCTTCATTTGTGACAAAGTAAGGAGCATTAAGGATTTCGGACTGTAAGGATTGAATGCAAGATGAATTCGAAGGTTTAGTGGAGCCCCAAATCTCAACTCAGATAGGCCTTATTATAGTCATGTAGATAAGTATTTTGTACTTACAAGTGGATTGGGTAGTTTAGACCGTTTGTCTAGTAAGTGTTGTATTAGTCGGACTCGATTTTCAGTCTTGTGTACAAATTAATTTAGAAACTTTTTAATTAATCTTTAAAAATTAAAATATTAACTTACTTTTAAAAAAATGAAAAATGACTTAAACCTTTACTAAGCAAGTAAATTTGTTCTTTTAAATTTTATATATTGAAATTTACTGCTGTATTAAATATGAACTGTACTATACTGTATAATGGACCTGTTAGTACAAGAACCCAAGAGGAGAAAAAAGGCATTTATCTCATCCCAATTTTTGATTACTTTAATGAAAACAATGTATAATTACTAGTCTAAATTGACGAGTCTGTCAAGTATAGGTCGAAAGAATAAAAAATGGTGGCTGTTTCAAAACGATAGAAAAAATTAATTTTTCATTCGGAGCTCTATATCTTTAAAATTACAAACAATACTAGATAACCTAAGAGGACATTATTTAGCTTTTTAAAAAGCTATATCTCAAAAACCATTGAACATTAATAGCTCTATTAGGGCTAATACTTCAGCAAATTTACTCTTTTTTAAATGACGTTCTCGTAGGTTTTCTTGTGTTGCTACTTTTTAAGATATAGAGTTCCGAATCAAAAATTTATTTTTTTTTATCGTTTTGAAACAGCAGCCATTTTTTATTCTTCCTACCTATACTTGGCAGACTTATCAATTTAGACTAGTAATTATACATAGTTTTCACTAAAGTAATCAAAAATTGGGATGAGATAACTGCCTTTTTTTTCCTCTTGGGCTCTTGTACTATGTGGTTTTAGTGATAAATTGATTTGATAAATGAGTTTAAAAAATTAAATTTTAATATAATGAGGTGTTAACAGTTTATAGTAGATTAATATGAGGAAAAAATGGTCGGGGGAGCAGTGAGAAAAAATAAGATTTTTTTTTTTTGGCTGACCGCACCCTGATCATCTTCGGGTCTTTTCTTTATAAATGTTATATAAAATATTTTATTTACTTTTTTTTTTTGATAATTTTAGTAAAGGTTATGATAAATGAATAATTTCTGAAAAAAGAAAAAAAAAGACTTTCACGACATCGAATTGAGGTAAGAAGGTGAAGTAGTGAAACTACCTTTTTGAAAAACTTGCCAGAAATTCACCTCTGTATGTTAAAAAAATAATTAATATCTTCAATAACCTGAATTAGCAAAAAACCTGTGGTCAGTCTTAAAACATTGATGGTTTTCATGACAAATGTAAGTGCTTCATATAATCGATGCTCTCAAAGTCAACCCCGCATTTAAGCTTTTCCAAAAACATTGGAAACGTGGAAAGTCTGTTAAAACAGTGTTTAAAAAGCCAGAAACGACTAGTTTTTTTTGTCATTTCAGTCCACGCTAGACGCTTGTACAGAAAAATAAGTAGGGAAATCTGTTCTAAATTGTTCAATAGAATAGTATATTATATCGTTTATTCATAGCGTCATTAGAATTGAAATGCCACACAACTGGCAATCGTATAATCTTAATATTTCCATTTGCGTTTATAAAATTAAATGATCCTGCAATTGTACACCAATTGGCATTTTAAAATTTAAGTCAATTGCGAATGAGAGACGGAATTAGTTGATTGACAACATTGATTGGTTCAACTAATGAAATAGATAAACTAATGAAAATCGACTAATCGTCATCCTTGACCCTAATAGTCCCTTAAGTGAATCCTTTTCTTTAATTGGGCAGTAGAATTTATTCATAAAACGTCTTTGCTTTTTAGGTCTGAGGCTTTAAGCTGGAAGATATCTTAGCCTGACGGTTTGGGATAGACGGGTGCCTGATGGAATTTTTATTTTAATTATTTTTAACTAATGTTACTATTATAATGAACTTCTCCCTTATTGTGGTATGTTTGCTGAATTTGTAACACCAATAATCTACCGTAATTATTTAAGGAAATCATATGTTATAAAATAATAATAATAATTAACTAATAAAATTGAGTCAGATAGTTGGTAAAGAAGAGCTGTTTCTTAACCAACAGTTATGCCAGGAGTGGATTTGGTTTGGATCATTCTCAACCGCTAAGTTTTTCCCTCAATTAAGAGTACCCTCTCTGTAGAGGATGAGTGAGCCCCAGGTGGGCCTTCCGACCCTAAGGATCATCCACGGCAGTATAACAGAATAAATAATCATCTGCTAGAACCAAACTCCAATCTGGGTCGAAAATCAACAAAATAGAATAAGTCTTGATTTTATCTACTTAAGACTAGCAATTCATTCCCTTGAACCAGGGTTTCTTATACAAGCTAAAAGTTTTTAAGGTCAATAAAAATAGCTTCATGAGGAACCCTTATCCACCTGTGTTTAACTGTGGTTCGGAAACCTGGTCTTCCTATACATCAGAAGAAAACAAACTCCAAATTTTCTCCAAGAAAGAAACGAGTTCACAGACGATTCATCGAGTTGTTAAATAACAAAAGAGAATTGATGAATAAGGATTTGCTTTATGACTTTTGTATTAATTTAGATATAACAACAGTCATCAAAATTAATCGACTACACTTGGCTGGTGATGTCACCAGGGATTTTAGGGTACTGGTGATAGAATCTATACACGTATGTAGAGCAGATAACCAATCAAAATTAAGATGGTCGCATTGATTTGTAAATTACACAACAAAAGTAGAGGAACACGACAGCCAGTTGAAGTAATTCTTTTCGTTTCATGCCAACGATTCAAACATAGGTTATAAATCTACAATAATGATATAAATAATATCTAACATAAAAATTAAATATATCTACGTCTGAGCATTCCAAGGTACAGTCCAAATATGTATTTTATGTATAGTACATTAGTATTTTAGGCATTTTAACTTGAGTTCACCACTTAAGATTGAAAATGAAATTGATAGAAATCGTTTGAAGTTACAATTTAATAATAAATATAATTTTGGCCGGCCGAACCAGCCTTCTCCACGCCTGGCTTGGTCTACTGCTTTTGAGTTAGCTGCAATTAGTACTTTCGCATCTTTGTTGATTCTCTCTATACATCTGGCGATTGGCCTCCCACCAGTATTATTAAATTCTTGACACCAATTTTCGAGTTCATATTGGAATAAATTTAATGATTTTTTTTTTTATTGCGTTTTCTTTTGGCGTAAATGTCTATTTAGTGTATCCGTAAATACCAAATTGAAAATATATATGTCAGTGAGATTACTCTCAATTTTAGCCTTTCCTGAGTTTGTACCCTTGTTATGAAGTGAAAATGTGTGAGTATATTATATTTTGCCACGGTAAGTGGTAGCCCATGGATCCATAATGTTCTTAATAAATTTGAACTTTATCGGGATCTGATCTCATCTTTTATGTTGTCTATTAGTGGAAGTTGAGTTGGGTGAGAGGGGTGATAGGCCGGTTCAGGACTAAGTACTTTTCGAACTTATATTATAATTACTATATA
>NW_027109640.1:4537-15376 GCF_000696795.3 Halyomorpha halys
TATATATTAATAATTATTAGCTAATAGTAATGTTAATTAGAGTCTTATGTAAATTGTTTTTTCTTTAGGCTACAAAAGACCCAATATTATAAGGAAAAGCCCGCCTAACACAATGCTACGGCAAAGAGTATCGCTTTTAAAAATAATTAGGCCTCACGTAACCACACCAACAACTAGACCTCATATTCTGATCCAGTTTGCTAGAAGTTCAGCTGTACAGAGCTCAACGAGGCCGAATAACCAACTACAACCAAGACAGATGTAAGTAACTTTTATTTTCTTCTTTAGCTAGTTCCGTAATTGACATAATAATGTTCTGATTTGCATTTGCATTTCTCCCATTTTCAGATTGGCACAATCCAAGAAGCCACGAATAATCTGTCACATTTGTGACAGATTATTTACGGAATTGGACACTTATGAGGAGCACCAGGAAGCGCATGAATCCCATATAGCAGTAATAAGATAATATTATTATGCTGATTATCTATACTTTAATATTACTAGAAATATAAATTTCTTATCGATTAAAATTACAGATCAATCCCTCTCATCTAGTGGTTGAACTTTTGGAGCTGAAATTGGACAGGGGGATTGTTCCTGTGTTGCTCTTCAAGGGGGAAGAAGAATTTGTATGCCAAATTTGCGATATGGCTTATGGGAGTGCCAGTGGTCTGTCACATCACTTGGCTATCACACACAAAATACCAGGAAAGGTAATGTTTGTCTTCGTTTATAAAAAGTTTTTAAAAATACTAAAAAAATGTTTTGTATAAATTTAAAATTGAGTCTGATTTTATTTATGTATTGTAGACACGCTCTTACAAGCGGTATAGTGAGACCATTTCAAATAGAGGTCATGTGGTCATCGACTTAACGGAGTAGTGTCAGGTATGTAATTTAAGATAAACATTTTAAGTGGATAACTAATTAATTAATAGTGTGAGAATACAAATTTTATGTGGCTGATTTTCATAAGTACTTTAATATTGTCATTTTACGGGAGCGGCTGGTCACCTTCGTTATCTACGTTGTATCGTTCACACAAAGTGGTAGCAATATTCAAATACTTTATATTTCAAACCAAGCACATCTTGTGGCAGTAAGATTTGAGTTTTCTTACATACTCCTGCAACCACCAAGTATCTGCAATTACTTTTTTATTCATCCAGCTCAAAAGAGAAATTACCGCTTTTTAGCTGTATTTTGAACGTCACCCACTGTTGTTTAACCTTTCTTTTTGTTCACTCTTCATTGTCGACATTTATGTTCATGATTTAAGTAGTCATATTTCCTACTTAATCCTATCAATGCCTGGTTCGCTTAATTGTTTTTGCTTGTCTCTCTTATTCCCTCTCATTTTTGTCTCTTCATTCCCTTTTTCTGGTTGGTTTATCTTATGAATATAATGGCTACTAGGCAATCAGATTCTACACCAAATCATGGGGTTCAAATTGCAACACTTGAAAAGAAACTTCAGTGTTTACAGTGAGACATTATTGGCTGCGCAGAAGTCGAAGTAAAAGCTGATCTTCAGAGAGTTTACCTTATTCGAAGTCCGTTTGGAAACTTCCCAGTCTGGTTGGCAGACATTTCGGGAAAAATAGGATGAGTGCGACGCCATTCTAGTTGTGACCTCCCTAGTTGAAGCATGCTAGGCATGCATGATGCATGCAGGGATGAAATTTTGGTAAGATCGTGCTTGATAAAAATAAGAAACTTCATGCAAGCAGCTCAGATTCGTCCAGGGATTCAACAGTCAAAGAATCCCAAATCAAAGAACAATTCTCACCAACAGAAATCAGGTAACCAAGAATTAAGTCAGAGTTATCCTGTTGGTAAACAAGGCTCAATAAATCCTATGATGCATTAAAGTATAGGATATGTATCTAGTAGATCAACAGTTACCTCAAAGTATGCTGTATACTAGTTCTACAGAAAATTATGGAGGCTATAGTAACTCAAATCATAACTATAACTACTTCATCTCAAACCTGCTCAAATGTGCAATTACTACCTATATCGACAGGAGTATAGTAGGGTGTTCAGTATGGCTTATCTTATCAGCATTATATAAAAAATAATCATTTATTACCTTATGTAGGTAACATATTCAACTCAAAAATATTGAATGAATTTCATCATACTAGTTGTATTTATAACTACATATATTGTGTCTTTATGCAATAAGTACAAAAAAAGGAACCAGACATTTAATTCACTCTTAAAGATTATTTATTAATCTTTTATATTTTGCATTAATTTTTTCATTGCTGGTAAATGAAGTCATTAATTCAATTATTGTTTGTAATCACTCATTATTACTTATCACTCTAAAAATAGGCACTATAATTAACATTAATAAGTTGCACAAATTGAATACGGTAATAACCAGGCATCACAATTAATATCGGCGTCCAGGAATAAGTCGTTGACTCTACAAAGAGGTAGCAATCCTCAAAGACTTGATATTTAAATTCAAGCATTGTCAAATAAGACTTGGGTGAAACTACACGAAGCAAACACACCAAACAATCACTCATTACATATTTTCAAAGACTTGGTCCATCACATCAAGCATTATAAACAGACTTGAGATTTACTATACACCAAGCAATCAAAAAATAGGTAAATACTCATTACATATTTGCAAAGACTTGGCCCACCACACCAAGCATTATAAATAAGACTTGGGATTTACTACGTACCAAGCAATCACTCATCACATATTTTTACTTACACAATTTCTCATTCAGCACACAAAGATACTTTAGCACTCTTTACCTTTATTTCAAACGTCACCCACTCATTTGACGTTCAATGTTATTCAACATTTTCCCACTCTTCATTGTCTGTTGACAATTTTTTTCAATCAAAGGAAAATCCTCACCAACAGAAACCAGGTAACGAATAAAGTCAGAGCTATGTTTTACAAATTCTATGAGGCATCATAAGTATAGGAACTATGTATAAAATAAACCAGCAACATCACTCTCAAAACAGGCTTTATACTGGATCCACAGAAAATTATGGAAGCTATAGTAGTAGCACCATTCACCAACACTTTCAGCAATGACTATCTTATTATAAGCAATGTTCTGCTGAGAGTTAACAAATGTCAGGTGATCTTAACACTTCATCTTAAACCAGCTCCAATATGCTATCACATTCTGAAACTATAGGAGCACAGGAGGGTATTCAGCAAGGCTTGTATAGGCCAATGGATGTTGAGGTAACTCGGGCCCAACATTCAAAAAATCATTCCCAAGGCATCACTCTGCAGTATAATGCTCCTTTACTGCTGTTATCTTTTCAGATGTCTACTAAACAACAGATATTATCCAGATCACAGATGTCTTCAAGTCCGACAATGTCAACTGCCAAACCTCATAGTGACACAACATTGAACCGTTGTGCAGACGGTAAATTTTTAACGCCGGTAAACGCTGAATACTAAACGGGTCTTGTCCGTTCCTCATTCACCACCTACGGAGCAAACTTGAAATATTGACCTCCACTTTTCAAGTACCTCTCGATCGGGATCATCAGGTGATATGTCTTGATAGTTTGCAAATCACCAAACGGATATAACCAATCGAAGTTAATGATCATACTGAAAATTAAAAAAAAAAACATTTGTAGTAAATAAGGAAAATTTGTTTTGTTGAAATCCCGATTTTAGAAGATATTTTCACTTTGTTTTTAGCAAAACATACACTAATGTGGTAAGTTTGTAATAAGTTGGATTATTACAAACTTACCACATTAGTTCCGGAAGAAGAGTACAAAAAGTGATACAAAATACATAACAAATTAATGCCTTCATATTTTTTTATGTTAGCTCCACAGACCTAGCAGATCTTTGGCAGCCCGAACCTGCTTTCGAGCAACATGTTCCACCCATCTCTACCTCCTATATATATTTAGTTAAAATTCAAATATTCCTAATTGATTGCCACTGATTGGCTTCTGTGGCAATCAGTTAGGCAGTGTGAACATTTCAGATGACAGGCTAGTTTCTCTTGTGTCCCCCCGATCCCGTTGGAATATCTGAACTTTACCTAAATATATATACGAGGTTTAGATGGGTGAGACATGTTGCTCGAAAGCTGGTTCGGGCTGCCAAAGATCTGCTTGGTCTGTGGCGCCAAAAAAAAAAAAAAAAAATTACGAAGGCATTATTTGTTATTTGCTATTTGTTGGTTTCGGAACTAATGCGATAAGTTTGTAATAAATTGGATTAAAAAAAAGTGTAAGATATTATCTAAAATTGGGATTTCAACAAAACAAATTTCGCTTATTTGCTACAAATGCTTTTTTTATTTTGAGTGTGATCATTAACTTCGATTGGTTATATCCGCACAAATCCACGTTTGGTGCTTTGTAAACTATCAAGACATATCACTTGATGATTCCGTTCGAGAGGTACTTGAAAGTGGAGGTCAATATTCCAAACTTGCTCCGTAGGCGGTTAATAAGGAACGGACAGGACCCGTTCGGCATTCAGCGTTTACCGGCGTTAAAAAGTTGCCGTTGGTCCACCGGTTCATTATTCCGCCGGCCAAGGAGGCTACTGATTGTGCCCCGGAGTGCGATCACGTTTCAAGGGGTTCAGCATAATTGTTAAGTCAACAGACGGATCCGCTCCCTTAACACAAAGCTGTTTACGCTGGATTTGTCATTGAGACTACATCTGTCCCTCCCACCCTCTGTCAGGACCAGCTTGCTCCTAGCGTTTACCCTTCCACTCAGCTTTGGCCTCAAATGTAGAAACACTGCTTTTGTTGTAGCCAAACCTAAATAGGACAGGCTACATTCTCATTGATACTCTATAAGGGGTTGTAAAAAACTTTACCTGTACTTGGAAATATTCAGATATGAAGCTATTTAATATATATATCTTCTATTGCTATTAAAATTTATAACTATATTTATTTTAACCGTGTAATGTAAATTTTTTAATCGTGTCTATTAATAATAAATAATAGACACGATTAAAAAAAAGAAACAAAAATAAATATTGTTAGGGTATTATTAGAACGTTTCTACTTTTGGTCTTTCACCTCGTCATCAGGACAGTAAGGGGGATACTATATAGAATCAATGCTTATCAGAAACATAATTTCCCACATAAACAGTTTAAAAAAAAGTTAGTAAACCAAAGACAAGCAGGCCACTTCAAGACTTACTGTACGATGATGCATAAATAGGCCTACATTTTATTCCCAAATGCCTGTAAAATAGGTACCGTAGAAGTGGGATACTTGGCTCCATTTCCTACTTTTACTCCTCCGACGTTTAAAGTTTCGTGATGACAAGGGATCACCCATGGGCTAGGTGGGATCACCGATTTCAATGAAACGTTTTTTAGTGATAATGGGTCGAAAAATACTAGACAAGTTTCCGAAGGTTCTTTCCAATACGTTGTAGGAGCCGAAAAAAAAATTATATTATGATATAAATTTGCTATATTATTGTATTACGCCTATACTACCAACTATCTATACTAACTATTTGATATATATTTTATAGTTATTATATACCAATCGATTTGTTTTTTTTTTGTGCATGATAGGAACATTGTGTTATTGATCGTATTAAATGAGTTTAAGTATATAGACAATTACAAAAACCAAAAGTTGCTCTCAGTAAAGCAGACTTTACTTTACAGTAAAGCAGATTTTATATGCATCAAAAAATAAGATATTTTTAGTTGATACCTTTTTTTATGTTTTTATGCACCCCATTCACGAAATAAATTCATAACTTCTCAAAAATGCATCCTAATCCAACTTAACTAAATCTACTGAAAAGCTGAATTTCTAGACTTTTAAACTTGTTTAGAAATTATCTTCTAAACTTATTTATAACATTATCTTTTAGATTTTTAGATGGTTGTTTATGAGGGAAAAAGCAGTTTCAAACATAGGAAAAATTCTCAAATGTTTAATTTTATATCTTGGTGTTCTAATTTATTTACAAAAGTCCGATTTGTACCATTTCGTGCAGTTTAGACGGTCCTAAGTCCCTCTTAAATTTCACGTGTATTAGTGAAACACTGTTGAATTTATTGCATAATGTTTATAATAACCAAACAAAGGCGACATGCGATAATATAAACAATTTCTAAAATTATATAAAACATTTTGTTTTCCTAAGGCGCATCGGTGATTACTAGGAGCATTAAATTACTATGGGAGATTTGTTCCAGATATGGCAGAGTACCTTGTGCCCTTCAATAGTTTGTTAAAGAAAGGAAGCAGGATAGTAGTGACACCAAACATAACACATAACATTAACGGTTACCAGTTCTTGCATTCCCCGACTTCGAGAAACAGTTTGGGCTCTCAACAGACGCAAATGAATAATCAGGGAGAAACATCTGAACATGCTAGACAGTTCTTGAGAGAGTGGACCCCGGAAGAAGAACAACAAATCCCGGAAGAATCAGAAACAGAGGAGAGACATCTGAAGATGAAGATTCAACTGTGGAAAGTCCAGCCGAGATGGAAGAAATTGATGATAAATCATAAATCATTAATGATAAACGTCGCTAAATCATATGGAAAACCAAAACATAATTTGAGCCCAAAATACCTAATTCTCTGGTGTGCCCTTTGTAAATGCTGCACGTTTTCTTATTGAACACTGGGAGATTGTCGATATAAATCTGAAATACAGATTCGTCAATTCCCCTAAAAAAATCGTCAACCAGACGCTGGAAGGTTATGGGAGCATTTTTGAGGCCAAACTGCATCCTTGTAAATTCGTAGTGTCCTCACTCGAATGTGAGTGCCGTATTGTATTGATCCTTAGGCTGCATTTTAATTTGACTATTTCTAGCCTTCAAGTCCAATTTGCTCAATACCGTCTCCTTGCTCAGCCTGTCCTAAATGTCTTCAAATCTGGGGATTGGATAATTTTCGTCTATGGTCTCTTAATATTGGTTAAATTTACATGACATTTGTACTAGTTTAAGACCCATGCATAATTTACTGCCGTTTTCAAGACATGGCTCCATCCTCAAGATGTTGAAGGAATGCTATGCTGAGTTGTCCTTCGAAAAAATATATACCTCTCTACTATAACCAACTCAGTCTGGTATCCTTTTGCTCCAGAGATTGGGCCAATGTCTTCAAAACGGCTTTGGTCAATAAATTAAAGTTGTCTTCTAACACAAAGTTTAAACTACTAAATATCTTTCTCAACACTAATATAAATTCCTCAATATTATTTACAATTTACAAGACATTAGTACTGGTTCAAGGCATACACTGTTCACTGTGGTTTTCAAGACATGGCGCCCATCCTCATGATGTTGTAGGAATGCTATGCTGAGTTGTCCTTCGAAAAAATATATACCTCTCTACTATATTCAACTCAGTCTGGTATCCTTTTGCACCTCAGATTGGGCCATTGTCTTCAAAATGGCTTCGGTCAGTAAATTGAAATTAACTCCTAATATAAAGTTTTTTTGTTTGTTGTTTTGTTTTGAACATTTCTATGAACATATATAGGAAGATGGTGAGGGTTGCGGTCACAAGTGAAACGAAAATAGTTTACAACTATTTTATTTTCACTATAATATAAAATAGTTGAAAAATAAAATAGTTGGAAAATAAAATAGTTGTAAACTATTTTCGTTTCACTTGTGACCGCAACCCTGACCATCTTCCTATATATCAATTTTTACGGTCAACTATTTATACATATATTTCTATGAACAGTTGTATTTGAAGGCCATTCATTGAGAAATAATACTTGAATAATTATCTTAAAATACTTTTCTATAATATTCTAATCCAATATAAAGTTTAATAATTATTATTTTTGTGTTTTGATACACATAAAAGAGATTAAAAATTAAGGGTTCGTTTTATTACTTTTAATTTTGTTTATAGGTATTTTGAACTGATGGAACTCTTTCTCACCGACTTTGACTTTAATTTATTCACAATATTTGACTTGGTACGGCGAATGCTACTTGACCTGCCTATAGCATTGTATTAATTTCCTTGATGGTTGTAGCGGACTGTGGATTAGGCCTATTGGGGAAACCACATTAAAAAAAACGCACACCAAGCACTCTACCTCTGTGGTGGTGTGGAAAGGAGTGCATTATTGATTTGCCAGCGATATATATGTATATAAAGTTAAACGTTTGTGAGCACAAAAACTGGGGAAAAAAGAAGGGGAGAGAGAAATGATCAACTCGGTTGTATCTTAAAGACTCCCTTTTATTCAGGACAGCACGTCAATATATGCATTTGAATCAGCTGATCTACTTTGTCAGAGAGATCCAGAAATGGAATAAATAACTACATCTTTAATAATATAATCTGGTTGTGGCAATATGAGGACACTCCAGTTTTTATATTGCTTGGAAGTTTTAACAATCCAATATGGACAGTCTCCTCTTTTTACGTTCTCGAATACTTCCTACGGTGACAATATTATGTTCTCTAATGGTTATCACCCTGATTTTGTATATAGGATTTTGATCGCTCCCATTATCCAGTTATCTGTGAACT
Source organism: Halyomorpha halys (assembly GCF_000696795.3). Lineage (NCBI taxonomy): Eukaryota > Metazoa > Arthropoda > Insecta > Hemiptera > Pentatomidae > Halyomorpha > Halyomorpha halys. The sequence goes on from NW_027109640.1 coordinate 13,069, forward strand.
TTAAATTCTACCGTGCCACGCTCCTGGATTTTTCCTTTTCCATTCTTCCTAGTGCCTTCTCCCATAACTTTCTTCGAGCGACATGGTTGTTGTGTATCTCCTCACCGTCTACTGCTGTGCCCTTATAGTCCCGCCGGTGTCCTCGAAGCCCAAAGAAAATCTCAAATGGTGAGAACCCAGTAATAGTGTGTACGGAATGATTATATGCCGCTATAGCCTTAGGCATTGTCACGTCCGGTTCCAATCCCTTGTCAATCTGATATAAGCGTAAATGGTCACTAAACGTGCCATGAAGAACGTGAAATGATGGTATTGGAACTGACATTTCTGGATCTGGTGTGTCCTCTCTCCACTACACATTTTTTCTAGGGCTTCTCGGCACAAAATGGTGTTGGAACTGCCGGTGTCCACCAGGCACCTCACTTCTCCTTTCTCTATTATAGGCAGACCGCCGCTCTTCTCCCACACGTTATAATTGAGCAGTGCGCGTCGCCCCTCTGCCAACATCCCCTTCAAATGACTCGCGTCTTCCTCATTTCAGTTCCTCGCCTCCATCAACCATTGTTTCCTTGTTTCCATCCTCTTATTTTCACTATCCCCTTGACTAACTCAGTTCCGAGGTTCTTCAGCTTCTTCTTCAGTCTCCGACGTTCCTGATGTTTCCGTCGGTTCACCAGATGATCTACTCAACCTCCGGTTACCTCTCCGTATCCGTTGAGCCTTGATCTCCATTGGTTCACCCCGGTCCACATCTCTTCTTCGGTACAAGTATGGGGACTGTTTGGATAAGTGCCACTAAGTGTCCCTTTTTCTCACAACCATGGCATTTTCTGTCCTCGCGCCGCTCGCTGCATCTTGGTTTTATCTGCCTCCTTTCGGTGATAGCTACTCCCACTATGACAGTATTAATTTTTTTCTCCATGGAACTGGATTAGTCCTCGGACGATTAGAAGCAACTCTCGTCCATCCGTTTTCTTCTATTTCCATTCGGAACTCTTCCTCTCTGGCGCTGGCGTCAATTAGTTCCTGCGCGCACTCTACTAATGAGCGCTCTCTCGGCATTCCCTCCTTCTTCTCCAGCTCCTTTGCCAACTATATCTGAAATACATTGGACAGGAATTGCATTCGACCCTGTACCTGGGTTTTTTCCATCATTTCGCTGATTTTGTTGTAGCGTGCCAAGAGTTCCGCTGCATACTGCCTATTAGACTGTCTCGTTTTTCTTCGTCTCCCTAATCATCATAAATATGCCCTCTTCTGGGGTCCAACGCCCTTCTCTAAATGCCTTCTTTAATCTCGTCTTGATCACGCTCCAGGGTGTGTCCTCATCCGCTTGAATTTGATTGAGGATACTTTTCACCCTGGATAATTTCACCCTGCAGACGACTGCTGCCCTTAACGCCCCAGCATCCTCACTGTCGAGCAGGTGTTCGGCTGTCTTCGCTTCAATTCGGCTTATTAGTCTATCACCCCGTTTTAAAAAGGGGTTGATGTAATTCTCCGGTCTCTCCTGTGAATTTTTTTAAGTCCGACACCGCCTTCCTCAGGTCCTAGGCGGTTGGCGTACGGACCTTAATCCATTCTAGCGTAGTGGCATGAGCTTGGGCTAAAGAGACTTCACGTAATGGTTCCATATCTGGGTTGACTGCAGCTATAGGTTGGTTGTCTGCAGTAGGAAGTGGTTTGGTGTAATTCTGACTTTCGATATTTAAAACTGCTGCTCTAACTGTTCCGTTACCTGCCATAAATCTAAGAGAAAAAAAAAATTGTTCTGGTATTCAAAGATTCCGGGTTTTGGCACCACTTAAGTATCGGCGAAAGCAAAATGTCAAAAAAGGGAAGAAGGAATAAGATCTAACATGCTTGAACAGCTGACATGGAAGAAAAAGCTGACTCAGACCGTAACTTAAATGCATATATATATAAATTACGAGCACTTGCACAGAATGACTTAAAAAAAAAGGAAAAAGGGGAACAGAATTATAACGCACGGTAAAAAAATACTTTTTTAATAACGTAACTATTTGCGAATATGTTGATGGTAAGTTGTGTTGTCGGTTTTTAAATTGACGGAAGAAGGTTCTAATTTGGTATAGAGGCTTTCAGAGATAATTTAATAATTTTTTTTTCCACCTTCTTTGTGACGTATTATTTCACTTCTTAAACTTTTTCTAACACATTTGTCGTTACCCTCTTGTATACGTTTTCTCTTTTTAACTGCTGTTAAATACTCTTGTTAAATACTCATAACACTTTGTCATCTTCCGGTACTTCGTCATTCTTGGTATATATATATTCTTAATATATA
>NW_027109640.1:22156-23482 GCF_000696795.3 Halyomorpha halys
GTTCCCAACAGCCGTCGGATCCCCCGAACATCCCTGGGTATCTCCATTCTCCGGATTGCGTCGACCTTCTGCGTATCAGGCATGACGCCATGTCGGGATATCGTATGGACCTTGTGCCATACGATTAAATTAAATTAAACAGACCCTCGAGGTCTGTTTAAATACCAAATACGACCGACACCTCCCCAAAGCAATACAGGAGGAAACCCCGACGGCGGACATGCGATTAGTCGACTTACAGCTAGATACGTTTACCTGGAGGGGCTACAAATGGGTCACGGTCATCGACCTATTCAGTAAAGTTGGCATGGCACATCAAATCACAGATAGGTCAGCGGGCGCGGTATTAGGGGCAATGCGCACGTGGTTCCAGTTTTATGGAATACCCGATCGGATCTCATCGGATGGTGGTCGAGTGTTCGACAATGCGTCGATTCGGGACGAAATGAAAGCGTTGGACGTGAATTGGCACCTAAACACCCCGGGGCACCCGAAGAGTAGGGGGGGATCGAACGTCTGGACAGTACATTGAGTGACCACCTGCGTGTATATCAGCTGGACAAGGGGCTAGAACCCGACGACGCGATGAACATGGCTATCGCGGCATAAAATCACTCCATTCACGCAGTTACAGGGTTTTCTCCCTTCGAGGTTCTTTTTGGTATGCGCGGACGACGGCGAGATTATCGGGGAACGGCTGGGGACGGGGACATTATCAACAACTGGATGGCTATCCGTAAGATATGGGGCAAAGTACGGGGTAGGATCGAAGCGGAAAAAATTAAACGCGTGTCAAGACAGAACGACAAAGTACAGGACATGACGGGGAGACTAGGGATAGGGTCAATTGTTTACCGGCGTATTGGGACCAATAGAGGCAAAGAGGTGCAACGCTACAAGGGTCCATTCAGAGTGATCGTTATCAGAGAACACAATGTGTTCACGATTGAAAGTATCAAGGAGCCGAAAAAACGTAGAACCGTTCATGTCGAACAGCTGAAGGTTCTTCTCCAAATCGCGCAGTAACGTTCTGGAGTTTTCTCTTACCCATGACAGTGTCCAGTGAATGTGATTTTGTGTTGTTTTATGTTCCAAAGAGGTGTTTTACTTTTGTTTTATTTATTTTCTTTGTGATTTCAGTGAACCCTACTATGACATTTATTTTATTTTTTTTTTTCTAAATCTGGTAACGAATTGTACCTTTCTTTTTTAACTATGTTTTTATAGTTTACGAATATTATGTCATAAACTGGTAGGGGGGAGTTATAATACGGCAAGGCGTATTGTCCGCCTTAATACTCCCTACCCATGTAAATAAACAACCAA
>NW_027109641.1:0-310 GCF_000696795.3 Halyomorpha halys
ATGTACTTTTTCTTTTTTTTTCTCGAGGATGTATTCTTTACATGAAAAGTTAAAAAGCAAGTTTAATAAAATTCGTTAGAGATGTTTTGTGCTACTATCTATAGAAAAACTTTCTTTTTTTTTAGCTATTGCAGCCCATACTGAATGCCCAAATATATACACATTCTTTAACGAAACCCATAAAATATATCTAAACAAATATTATTCAAATACAGGTGTAATAGTTTTGAGGTGTCTTTTAATCGGATTTCCTTTGAATTATTCTTCCCCAAGTAGTTGGAAGAAATATGACTCTTTATAAAAAAAAATT
>NW_027109641.1:4525-6405 GCF_000696795.3 Halyomorpha halys
AACAATGTCTTTATTTCCGCAATTAAACCACAAGTTTTCCTTATAAGTGAACATAGATAGTAACTTAGATAATGAGCATTATATAACATGTCTTTTTATATCAAAAGTGAAAGATAAAAAAAAGGTTATATGTATAAAATAATACATTCATACAAACAAATACACGTTATATTTATGTATACATATATTACATGTATATATACACATATATGTAAACGCGATACGGCAGCTTCGTTTTTAAGCTATAACAATTTTAGATTTATTGGTTTTGATGGTTTAAAGAACTCTTGCACTTTCATTTAGTATGACCAGCAAACCCTCTTTTCTGTTTGATTGTGCGGTATGATATCTACGGCTGTTGAAGGGGCAAAAACCACTTACATTGCTATTTTACTTGGTTGAGAAAATTCATCGAGATCATTTTTTTTTTTTGTACTGAACTAACCGAGCTGAACTGATCGACACACAACATCACATGCTATGTTTATAATAGAGATACATGATGAATTATGAATGTATAGATCATATCTTCAGTGTGGTCCAACACTGTCACGACATTCATATTGTGCACCAACGAGCGGTATAAATTTTATGCACATGTTTTATATTTAATTATTTCTGTTAACGGGTTATAAGTCAAATAAATAAGAAGCGGAACTAATATCATAGTAGGTAGTGCCGAAAATAAACTCTAATATTTTGCTATTAATTCGTAACATTATTGTTTTTATTCATCATTCCAATAAGTTCAAAAGATATTATTTAAGTATAAATGAGTATGCCAGAAGTCAATGAGGGAAAATTTAATATTTTGAGAATAACAGATTTTTTTCCTATATACCTGTGATGAATCTAAATTCTTTTAAGCTATTCTTTAAAATAATTAATTAAAAATTTTATTTATAAAGTTTTTTATCTATGGGTATATCCTTTTGATCTATCTAGGAAAGTGTAGAAATAATATTATTTTGAATTGATATAGAATGAAAGTGATCTTCATATAGCCTGTTTTCTTTTTAGTCACTTCGCATTAGAGCATGAATGAAGTGATTAATTATTAAGAACTGCTATTCAGCGACTGGGAATTATTTTCAAATGCAGATTTGAGACTGCAGAAGACTGAATAGTGCTCCCTCCCATCTTGTAGCTAAGTGAATCTGCTTTCGATGGACAGCTTGACGTAAATCTTATTAAGTTGGAAAGTGTTCTTGAAGGTGTCAGTTATCAACTGATCAGTCAGGCTTGGGTAGCTCTCTGGAAGGAATGTTCGTTCTGACCAGAACTGATTATTATATAAAATCTTGGAGTATTGGATGGGGTACAAGAGGCCCACGGAGGAGTTTCAGGCTTAATAAAAAAATATTGGAGTTTCTCACTGGAAACAGAGAGGGTGCAAGGAGCGCAAGAGGGGTAACCGAGAGAAGATATCCTTTGAAAATTAATTAAAAAGTTAGTTTCGGCTAAAAGACCTGAGATGCTTTGGTGCTTAAGTTGGAAAAGGTTGACGTTTTTGGAGATTGAATAGTACACTCATTCTTGCTTTAGCGGACACACTGAAGAAAAAAAGAGGTGCTGAAAATTTGTGGGTTAGAAGAGGTTAGTGGTTATACGTTTGACCAAGTAAGGCATGAGACCAATGGTTCCTAATGTCCAGAGATCAGAATTGAAAAAATCTGTGGCCCACTTGAAATAGTCGAGTAGGAGGGAGGAAAGTGCAAATGCGCTTAAATTTACAATAGGAAGAACTATACACACACGTAAGTAACGGAATAACAAAACATGCTTTATTAAAACACAATTATTGTATATCAATTACAAGTAATACATAAGTCATAAAACATTAAAAAAACTAAGTAAATTTGGTTTATCGATAAATAATT
>NW_027109641.1:9575-10419 GCF_000696795.3 Halyomorpha halys
ATAAAAAAAAAAATCGAAGAGGAGTTATAATTTATAAAGAAGGCGATGTGCTTTTTAGAATTCAAACACTAATGTAATTTTACCTTCCTCATCTGTGAGAGCTTCTGATAATTTTGGGGTCAGTCCTATCCTGTCTATTGTTGGCAAATAGTAAGTACATTCTTCAAAAATATGTCTAATCGAATGGACTGACAATATTTGGACGTTGGAGGTGGGAGTTTTCCGATCAGGTGATAGTCCGTGAGGAGAGTATGATCTATTCTCAAGCGGGTTAGAGCAACTTCCTCCCTGCGGCTGTTGCGGTAGGATGTTGACCATGGTTTTACTGATCGTTTTATTTATTTAAATTTACTCGTAGAACGTTCATCCCACTTGGCCTGCCATCTTTTTAATATTTGTAATTTAAGGGTTGTACTGAGTTCTGATGGGGTAAGAACGGCGGTGCCTCGGCCAGGGAGCGTGTGTGCCTCTCTGGCAGCTTTGTCTGCGAGCTCGTTACCAACAATGCCAAAGTGGCTTGGAGGCCATATGAAAATTATGGATTTACTTTGTTGTGATAATTTTAGAAGAAAAGATTGAATTCTTATGATGAGTGGATGTTTGTTTTTATTTAGTGGCGCCAAACTTCATTGATCATCAACGCCATTTATATTTTATTTAATTTTGCTTATATTCGTTTAATTTTATTTATTTTTTAATTTGATTATTTATTTACTTTATTATTATTTTTTCTTCCGTTCAATGTTATATTTTTGTCAGTAAATGTTGTGATTTTAAAAACTGAAACACAAATTCTATTGTTTTATCATCGTCTCCAAGGGTTTTTGAGATATCTTGGTTTAGT
>NW_027109642.1:0-482 GCF_000696795.3 Halyomorpha halys
GTAATGTAATGATAACTGCCCATAATGTAATGATTAATGCTCATAATGTAATGTTTAATGGTCATAATGTAATGATAACTGCTCATTATAATCTGTAAACATAAACTTATTTAACAACTAAAGCTCATTAATCCCACTTTGAATTTATAAAATAATAAAATTGAATATTTTATATGAATCGACCCCATCGGGTTGTAAGAATGGGAAATTGAGGGAATGTTTTAGTTATAATTTTTTGGGTCCCTGATGCTTAGCCTTGTTTCATTTCTAGCTCTGATGATGGTAATGTATTTGCAAAAATTATATTCAGAGCAAAAAATTCACTACACATAGCATTAATCATTACATATGAATGATTACGTCAGAGTAAAATTTTGTGAAACTAACTTTAGTGTGTTGGGCTCAAAAATGCATTTAATACTAAATTTTACTTGCAGTATTTATCCCTTAATGATTTTTTTAGACTTATATCGATATACAAA
>NW_027109642.1:7752-8258 GCF_000696795.3 Halyomorpha halys
TACTGTACATTATAATACATTTAGTAAATCTGATCTAAGTTAAATTGGAGTGTTACAGGCGTGTAGAGAAACTACTCATTGGTAGCACTCTAATGTCATTTTACATTAGCTGGTCTCGTGGCCATCTTCTTTTCAGGCGTCATCTTATTGTCAGGAATGGAAGAGGGTGCAAGGTTAGAAACTCGGGGGTTTGAGTGGTTAGGGAGTTTGTAATGGAAGGATTGATATCTGGTTCGGGCTAGATCGGTTAGATGCAACATTAAGGTCTTTATGGATGATTTTATTTGTGACAAAGTAAGGAGCATTGAGGATTTTGGATTGTAAGGATTGAATACGATCAGTAATTGCTGTAATAGTTGAAATCGACGTGCAGTTTCCTGCCTTTTCAGTCTTGTGTGATGATTCCAGGTAAATCGTTTGTCCAAATGTAGTCCAAGGTAGCGGATCTGTTCGACAGAAAATATATTGAAAGTACATTTTTAGTAAAAGATGAATAATCCCTTGGG
>NW_027109642.1:8308-8570 GCF_000696795.3 Halyomorpha halys
GTTTATATAATGATTTAATGGTTGTTTGTACGTAGGCAGTTCGTAAGTCTTTGTGTAAGTTCTTGTTACTGATGTATGGGGGAGCGCTACTGATCAGTCTTAGTAATTTTGATTGAAACTGTTTCAGTTTCAGTAAGTTAGTTTTTTTGGCATATACGTAAATTTGTACACCGTAAGTCCAAATTGGTCTGAGAAGGTAAGTATAAATCTTTAGTTTTTCTGAAAGTGGTAATTTTGATCGTTTATTTAAAAGATGAAATAA
>NW_027109642.1:10304-12105 GCF_000696795.3 Halyomorpha halys
TACGTAGATAAGCTGTATATCTTTAATTCAGTACGATGTGTATTCAGCGAGCTAATGATAGATTAGCAAAGAGTCAGTCACATTATTCTTTCATGATAATTTTTCCGGTACAAAAAATTTAAAAAAATTATCAGCCTTGCTGTGCATTTTTATAACAAATTTTTAATATTTACGGAACAATAGTACAACAAGTTATATGCAATTACTCTAGGTGTCGGATTGAGGAGCAAAAGAAGTCCAGAGGAGATTGCCACTCGGTTGGAAACAGTTTTGGTCTCTCAAGCATATAATTAAAAGTTGGGTCTGGAAATTTATTTTCTTATTGGGCCTATTATATCTCGAAAGCTTAAGAAGTGATTTAAAAAATAAAAAATAGTTTTGAACATATATTTTACTTATCTACCCTATACTTCGCTTGAATGCACCTTATACTGAAACTCGGTATAAAGACAGAATGCATTTCACACCACTATTCCTATGACAAGTTGATTGCGACACACTCTTAAGATAATAAGTAGATCTAATATGGAGAAAGGGTTGGCCACGTCTGGTGTTGTGTGTTGTTCGAAACGAATAAGCGAAAAAAAGTGTGTAAGGGAACAAGATACTAACTACTGCCCGGGTTGTCACGTCGGCTTATGTATGTATCCCGTGTTTTATGATCGATCATACACTGACTAATTACTAACAAGGTACATATAAAACACGTTTTTATATTTTTTATTACATGCTGAAGTGTAATATAATAATAATAATATTTTATTTTTTCTGTGACGAGTCCCTTTAGAATAATAGAAAGAAATCAATAGGCGAGGGCTGAGGAGCCTCAGAGATACTTAAACAAAAAATACAAAGAAATATAAACAGCCATTATAAAAAAATATAATTTTCTTACTTTCTCACTTTTATCAGTTGAACAATAACAAAAAAATAAATAAATAAAAAAGATAAAAGAATACGACGTAAAAATAATTAAGAATGATATAATAGTTTACATATGTATTTACAGTTATATTAATTTACAATTTTATGGGGTCTGAATGGATAAGAAATGATTGAACAGGCGGGATTTAAAGGTAGGGAGGGTATTGGAGGACGGATATTGGAAGGGATGGAGTTCCATAAGGATGAGGCTCGGATAATGAACGATCTATCGAAAGCAGCGGTTCGGTGGGTCCTGGTGTATAAATCTGAAGACCGGGAACGGGTATTGCGGGAACGAATAGAGGATTTGAATTGAAGGAGCTCGGAGATGTATGGAGGACGGCGGGATTGGATGACTTGGAAGATGAAGGATGCAAGGAAAAACTTACGACGGTAGGAAGGATAAAGCCATTTCAACTCTACATAAAAACGGGAAACAGAGGCGTCCCTTAGGACCCCGAAGATGAATCCTACACAGCTTTTTATCAAACGTTTTAATTTCTCCTCGAGATCCCCACAGACTCCCCCATATACTGTACACCAATAGTCGAAGTGAGGAAATATTAGCGGACTAGGAGCCTACGAGTTTCAAGTGGAAATAAGTGGCGGAGGTAATTTAAACGTTTTCAAGTTGAAAGGGAACGGCGAGAGATATTGGATACATGGCTTTTCCAGGAAAGTGTTTGATCAAAGGTTATTCCCAGATTTTTGATGGATGATATACGTATTAACTTTGTTTATATTGTAATCAATTTGTAAATATATTCTCAAGGAGGTACGACAAAAAAATATATATTCAATTTTTTCAACAAACCTAGGTCCTAATTACTATGTTTTTGTTTAAGAGGCCAACTATATATCGTGTAGGCTATTTACA
>NW_027109642.1:12155-12982 GCF_000696795.3 Halyomorpha halys
TACGTAGATAAGCTGTATATCTTTAATTCAGTACGATGTGTATTCAGCGAGCTAATGATAGATTAGCAAAGAGTCAGTCACATTATTCTTTCATGGTAATTTTTCCGGTACAAAAAATTTTGTGTGCCGTTTCTGTGCATTTTTATAACAAATTTTTTCATATTTACGGAACAATAGTACAAGTTATATGCAATTACTCTAGGAGATTGGCACTCGGTTGGAAACAAGTTTGGTCCCTCAGGCATATAATTAAAAGTTGGGTCTGGAAATTTATTTTCTTATTGAACCTATTATATCTCGAAAGCTTAAGAAGTGATTTAAAAAATAAAAAATTGTTTTGAACATATATTGAACTCGCTGGAATGCATCTTATTCTGAAACACGGTGTATAAACACAGAATGCATTTCACACCACTATGCCAATGACAAGTTGATCGCGACACACTCTTAAGATAATAAGTAGATCTAATATAGAGAAAGGGTTGGCCACGTCTGGTGTTGTGTGTTGTTCGAAACGAATAAGTGAAAAAAAGTGAGGAAGGGAACAAAATACTAACTACTGCCCGGGTTGTGACGTCGGCTTAGGTATGTATTAAAAATATATAATACACGGACTAATTACTAACAAGGTTCGTGTAAAATACGTTCTATAACATTTTATATTACATGTCGAAGTATAATATATTTATTATTATTAACTTAGTTTATATTGTAATCAATTTGTAAATATTTTCTCAAGGAGATACGAAAAAAAATATATATTCAATTTTTTCAACAAAACTAGGTCCTAATTACTATGTTTTTGTTTAAGAGGCCAACTATATATC
>NW_027109642.1:15737-19157 GCF_000696795.3 Halyomorpha halys
TACAACTGTATACATATATAAACATCAAGTAAATTTGCTGTAAGTGATATTATGACATGATACAAACATGTGGAGAATCAACCCATTGATAGAACGACAAAAACATTTCTAAAGGAGAAGATCTCGAGGCCAACTTCTTTTCGCCTCGTACGATTGTTAGGAATGAACGCGGATGCAAGGTTAGAGGCTTGTCGTTAGGAGAGTTTATAATGGAAGGATTGATAACTGGTTCGGGATGGATTGGCTACATATGGAACATTAAGGTCTTTATGGGTGATTTTATATGTGATAGAGTAAGGTGCATTAAGGATTTTATGAAAAATTTTGGATTGTAAGGATTGGATACGAGAGAAATTCGATCGTTTAGTGGAGCCCCAAAGCTCAACTTCATATGTCCAGTTTGGCCTTATTAGTCATATAAATGAGTCTTTTTTAATGGATTGGAAGTTTAGACCGTTTGTCCAGTAAGTGCTGCAATAGCCGGAATGGACAGACAATTTCCTATCTGTTCGGTCTTCGAACTTCGAGGATTCGAAGTTAGTCGTTTGTCCAGATGACCTATTCTTTAAAAACTAACACGGTTTTACAAATAACGAGAAGTCAATGCTTAGTGAATTTATTTTGGACAGTATGGAAACAGGAACAATGATATGATAGAAACTTCTTTCTAATATATTTACTAACGCTGATAGACATCTGTACGTCAATCATTTTGAAAAAAATTATAGATACGCGTCTGAAAATTAGTTTTTTTCTCCAAATAACAGAAAACTACTATAATTACTACTGTGCACAGAATGCAGATCTATAACAGACTTATACTACATTTACCGCTCTCTCAAGACATAATATTTTATATTATTAATATATATTTAGTTGAACATTAGTTTACATTTAGTTGTGTGGCTACTAACTCCAAGGACCGAAGTTGTTTTCTGTTACACTGTAGCCGTGAGTCAACTCCTATGGGTTCTGGAACTCTCTTGGGGTTCACCCAGCCTCTTAAATTGGGTACCCTTAATTGGGTAATAGTCTGGGGGTCGAGCGTGATTCTGACCAAATCACCGCCTTGCACAACCGTTGGTTTAGTAACAGTGCTATAAAGTACTGAACCATTGACTCTTCGTGGGTTGTACAGGTACAAATTTTAATTTTTCAATTTTTGAAGAAAAATAATAACTGTGGAAAAGTTAACTGAACAATAGAAATATGTAACAAATCAAATATTGACAAAAACAAAAGAAATAAAATTAGTAGTTTAATTGAAAAACAATATTAAAAAACTAAACGATAGTAATAGTTATATCATTGAATTTTTTATATCAATGGATCAATGTATCAACTTATAGACACTGATAAAAAAATAAAATAAATTGATTTGTAAACACGGGTACAATGTTCAATATTGGTATCTTTAATAATTTAGATTATTAAATTATTATTTAGAATTTTATTTGTTTGTTCAGAATTTAAACGTCTTTCTTCCCATTATAGATACTTATAGAAATTGGTCATAAAATGTATAATTTTTACTGTACCCAAAAAATTTCTAAATTTTTCAACAATTTTGACCTGATTTCCCAACTTACCCTGGATATTTGGAATTAAAATATAACATGGAAATTCTTATATTACTAATAATGATGATGCCGATACCACCTAACGCTGTCTACGTACATCCTTCCAGTGACACCAAATTCTACTAAATCAGTTTTAACGCAATACTCCCATTTACTTTTCGGGCTACCCCTCGGGCATTTACCCGTCGGTTCAGTGTTTATTAAACATTTTAGGGATAAACTCGTTACTACGCCCTACAACCTTACACGCCTATTTTATTCGCTACAATGCTATAACCCTTAATTCTTATACCTATACATCTTGTAAGCCGTTTCTAAAAAAGCCGTTAAATAAAAGTAATTTCCCCCTAATATTTATATAATATTTCTTTAATGAAAACTACATACTGATTAGTTAACAGTGGATTTATGAGAAGATGGTTCGGGGTGAGTCCAATTAAGAACACAAATTAATGAAATCTTATATATAAGTACCGACGTTTCGGCGAGAATTTGAGACCTTCATCAGGTTTAAGAAAACAAGCAAGATAATAACTAAAATTACTAAATGTAAATACCGAATAATTAGGGAAAAAAAATGTAACTAAATGGTGTTGAAAGATATTGTATAGTAAGGTATCATAGATGATAAAAGCTTTATAAGAAGAAGTAATATTTAAATTAAGTAAGAGGGAAGAAGAAGAAAATAATAAACATATCAAAATCTAATTAGTAAATGATTGTAGAAAATGAAAATTATGAAAAAAATGTGAAGAAAATATATATGCAATTAATTAAATATCTAAGTAAAATAACAGGATTAAAGAAATAAAATATAAAGTTAAAAGAAGAATAAAAAATAGAAGCCATAATTTGAATAAGAAAATCTAGTTAGTAAATACATTTACGAGGCTAAGTCAATTATTATCCGAAATATAGTCATTAAAATTTTATTGTAATCAAATAGGAAACTTACAAGTCCATCATTATTCGAAATATTTCCCTTGTTTTTTAACGCACTTTGTCGATCGTTGTAAAAGCTCCATGATGCCCTTAAAAAAAGAAGGTTTTCGGTTGAGCTGTGAGCCAGGAATGCACTGCTTCTTTCATTCTTTCCGCCGAGGTTAATCGACGGCCTCTTAATGCCTCTTTGAGTGGACCAAGCAAGTGATATATGGGCATATGTAGAGGATGAGCCAGTTCTTCGAAATTGAGTTTCTGGAGCGTTTCTTATTACTGCAGTCCTCGGCGTTTGCTTCGAATTTCAGTAGTACAAGAGCCCAAGAGGAGAAAGAAGGCAGTTATCTCACCTCAATTTTTGATTCCTTTAATGAAAACTATGTATAATTAATAGTCAAAATTGATGAGTCTGCCAAGTATAGGTAGGGGGAATAAAAAATGGCGGCTGTTTCAAAGCGATAAAAAAAAATAATTTTTCACGGAGCTCTATATCTTAAAAATTAGGAACAACACAATAAAACCTAAGAGAACGTCATTTAAAGAAGAACTCTTTTAACGCTAATATTTCAGAAAATTTACTCTTCTTTAAATAATGTTCTCTTAGATGTTCTAGTGTTGTTGGTATTTTTTAAGATATAGAGCTCCTAATGAAAAATTAATGTTTTTTTTTAAGGTTTTGAAACAGCCGCCATTTTTTATTCCCCCTACCTATACTTGGCACTCATCAATTTTGACTAGTAATTATATAGTTTTCATTAAAGTAATCAAAAATTGGGGTGAAGTAACTGCTTTTTTTTCTTCCCGGCTCTTGTACTACAGGCTTTAGCTGGCAGTAAGCATCTCACTGTCACGTACACTGCTCAATTCACACTGTCAAGTACTGGCTCACCCTCCATATAGT
>NW_027109643.1:0-338 GCF_000696795.3 Halyomorpha halys
GTTGGGTGCGTGTTTTGTAGGTATAACTTTGTTATGTAATTAACGGCTAGCTTTTGTCTTCTGAACAACAGAGGTGGTAGACCTGCTTCGACACATAGACTAAGGGTTGGAATTGTCCTAAAGGCTCCTGTAGCGAGGCGTATTCTTGTGTGGTGTACAGAGTCTAGCTTAGCTAAAACATTTATACGAGCTGAGCAGTAAACAAAGCTGCCGTAATCTATCTTGGAAGAAATTAGAGCTTACATACACTTTAAGCATTGAGTTCCTGTCCGCTCCCCAGTTCGTTCCGCTAAGTACCCTTAATATTTTAAGTTTTCCAACGCATCTTTCTTTCAATA
>NW_027109643.1:921-1086 GCF_000696795.3 Halyomorpha halys
GAGTATATCTGCAAGCTGCTCTAGTTCCTTTTATTTTCCTTATTTTATCCCACACGACTTTGAATGAGGTAGAAGAGTTAATGGACTCGATAAATTATTTCCAAGATTCCTTTTTTCTTTCATTTATAATTCTTCTACATATAGCCTTTTGTTTTTTATATTCAA
>NW_027109643.1:1696-2642 GCF_000696795.3 Halyomorpha halys
GCGGGCCAGCTAGCGAAGTGAATTTAGACCAATCTGCTTTTTCTATGATCCATTTAAGTATAGTGCTGTTATTGTGATTGACATTTCTCAATTTCAAACGGATTGGGAAAAGATCACTACCATAAGGTTCTGGTAGAACTGTCTAGTCTATAGCATCGATTAGTGAACTGCTGCACATAGAAAGATCTATAGATGAAACGTGTGGTGAGTAGCGCTGAAATATGTTGGTTCACCGGAATTTAGTAGCAGAAGGTCAGTTAAATCTAGGAAATTTTCAATTGTTCGCCCTCTGGGGTTGGTATTTTTAGATCCCCACAGTATTGAATTCGAATTAAAGTCTCCGGTGTATAAAGCAGGCTTTGTCAGCTGTCTATGGATGTGAAGGAGGTGTTCTATTTCTATGGTGTTATCTGGAGGGAGATAAATACTGCAAATTGTGAAGGTAATGTTTAAATGAACTGTGACCGCTATTACTTGGAGGGGGGAGTCTATTTCTACTGGGTGGGAATAGATTGAGTCTTTTACGGCAATGGCTACTCCTCTACATGCACGTTCATAGTTTTCATTGCAATCTGTTCTATAAATTTTGAAACCTTTAAGAGTAAATTGATCTGAAGGCCTTGTAAGCTGTGTTTCTTGTAAGCTTATACAGAACGGATCTTCATCAGAAATTAATATCTTCAAATCATTAAAATGACTTTTAATACCGTTACTGTTCTATTGGACTAGGGTCATAAGTAGTTATTTTTTGGAGCTGAGAAGAACCTATTCTTGAGATCCTATACTAGTTATTCTTTGCTCCTCTCTCTCCGCTCTGCTTCCGGTTTGGAGATCTATTTAGAGTTTTACTTCTAGCTCTTCTATCTTTAACCAAAGTCCATTGACCAAGTGAGTTACCTGAGCAAGCGTGAGGAGAGGTGAGTTCGTTAGGGACTATTTTTTCCGA
>NW_027109643.1:3392-8779 GCF_000696795.3 Halyomorpha halys
GTCATTCTTTTTACATCAACAACGTTCTGCATTTTCAATTCATCTTTAATTTCTTCGATAGAACAAAAATTGAGTTCCGGACACCAAATAACGCCCCTACTCGTGTTTAGCCTAGCGTGTGGTTCAACCTTAATCGGAACATTATTTAAAAGATTTTCACATTTTAAGATTTTATCGGATTGTTTATCAGACAATATTTCTACCAAGAGTGTTCCATCTCTTAATTTTTTACATTGTTTGACTTCACCAATCAGATTATTTAAGTTTTTATAAATAAAAAAAGGCGAGATCCTACTGAAATCTAAAACATTTCCAATTTCATCAGTTTTTGATCTTTTAATAATATAAAACCTGTTATAGTTTTTGGTTTATTTTCATTATTTCTTATGTCTGTACTTTTAAATTTTGCTTTTTTACGTTTAGCTGGTGGAGATTCTGCCATTGTTATAGCTTCCAATGTAACCAAAAAAACAAAACAATGAGTTTCAATAAGAAAGTAAATTAAAGATGTCCCTTATCTGTTTTTGATCACCAAACGACTCCACGGGCCATAAACACAAATTCGAAAACCACTGTTAAAAGTTACACAAAAGCACTATTGTTTCCAAAGATCAAAGGCACAGGCACCGACGATGTTTCTTCACCGGAATCTGGAAGACAACTGATATCGAATATTAGCATATATATTTCCAATCAATTGCAATTTCCAGGTGGCGCCAAGTAATATTTTTCCTAGAAAAGGAGCAGTAGGAAAAAAGTTTGGGAACCACTGATCTAGCATATTATTGCGTTGAGTCCGCATTTCCTCGTCAATGTTAATTTGTCGATAGTTGGCTCTAGTAATTATGTGAAGATTTAGATATTAGATAGACAAGTATTACGACGTCATCGGCGGAAAACAATATTTGTATGTTTCTTGAAATTTGTAATTCGAAAAATGTGATAGTTAAAATATTCCACAAGGTTGGTGAAATATATGATCCTTGAGTGGTACGAATTGTTGGACTTTCAATAAACTGAGATTATTTGCCCTCATTTATAAGATTCTGTAAAATAATTATTGCAGATCAACGAGAATATAATTTGGGGGCAATTGTAATTTCAAAGTTTTTATATGGAATAAAAAAATTACGGCCAAACGTTATCAAATGCTCCAGTTAAGTCCAGATTTAGCACATAAAAATCAGGATATTGTTGCTAATCTTCGATAGCGATATTATCAACAACGTTAAATATTGAAATGAATATGAAATTATCAAAATAAAACATTGAAATACCATTTTTAAGATTTCCTAAAATGTCTTAGTCTTACTGAGAAAAATATTTATATTTTGATAAAATAATATGGGAATATTGATGCTAATCTTTGATATCGATATTAGAAACAATGTTAAAAATTGAAATGTCATTTTTAAGCTTTTTATAAAATTTCAACATAAATTTACCCTAAAGTTTAAAAAAATTCTTTGACAAAATATTGATGTTTCGATTCACTAGTTACAATGTTAAATAACGAAGTGAATATGAAATTATTGAAAAAAATATCGATATTTCATTTTAAATTGTCTGGTATTTTTAAACAAAACATCGATATTTCGATGAAAAAAGATATGGCGGGAACCGGGGAAATATACCCGGGGTGGAACCAGATTCAAATCCAATCGCGACGGTTCCTGGAATAGGCGGGTACTGGTCAGCGTCTGTTCCTCAGGTTAAAGGCGGCTGTTTCAAAACCTGGCGGGAGGTATAAAATCCGAAAATACTTTGAAAAATGATGGAAGAAAATGTTAACTGTGCTACGGTGCAGGGGCACGGAACCCCAGTACCGGCGACGATAGGGAATGCGAAAGTGGGTTCCCGTTGTCGTCATCATACGACCGCAGTGCTGCAATGGTGGGAGACTTGGCCATTGTAGCATCTAATGCCACAAGACTAACCACTACAGAGGTGATGCATAACCTTGGGAGCAAAATTAAACAGCTTCTCTTCTTCATTCGCATCAAGAACAATGTCCATGGTTAGATTGTAGATAAGAAGTTATGCATGCGAAATCCAACTATACAGCTGCCCTCCCTATCGAAACTGCAGACGGCGACATCCAAACGAAGGAGGTAAGTCCACCTAGGAAGAATGCTGTTAGGTGCTGTTAGCAACAAATCCGACGTTCACAAGAGCAGGAAGATCACCTATCATTGATTTGACATTTATCAGTGGAGGACGCATGCATCGGATCGCTACTAGGAAGGTTTGTAGATTTTGTACAAACAGTGATCACCAGGCTATATTGATCTCACTGCATACACCTACAAGAAAGAAGAGTTGTCTATGGAAGACTAATGGCTGGAACACGAAAACCTTTGATGACGCTTCATTAACATCAATTTAATTAAAAGGGCTAGCCGAGAAAAAGGCGCGTATACTGACCTCTTTTATATCTGAGGCTTGTGATGCAGCTATGACCCGTTCAAAGCCTGGCAAACATCATTCCTCAGTGTACCGGTGGAAGGATACTATTGACAATCTTCGCCGGTGTTGACACCAAGTAAGAAGGCATTACCAGCGAGCGAGACGTCTGCCGGAGTTTTTTGTGCTGCAAGAATAGTTCAAGAGAGCTAGAAGGAACCTCCGACAAGCCATTAAAGAAAGAAAACGACGGTGATGGAGAGAACTCTGCGATGAGGTGGATGCTGACCCATGGGGTAGACCTTACAAAATAGCGCTTAAGAAACTATGTAAAGGCACAATGCAGCTCCCCACGAAATCAAATGTTGTAGGCAGTATTGTCAAAACACTATTCCCTGAACAGGCGAATAGTATTGAATGTTTTGACAATATATATATAACTGACTTTCCACAAATTACGCAGGAAGAGATAGAGGACATCGCCTCGTCAACCTATCTTCCAATTTACTTATTGGATACTAGGGTAAGGGATTCGAGAAAATCCTTTCCTTAAGGCTAAGAGAGTTCTAAGAGCTAAGAGTTCACGGAGGGAGTTAATGGCCTCTCGTGTGCTCAATATGGATTTTTTAAAAAGCGATCCACGATAGATGCTGTTGGATTGGTAGTCGAGATGGCCCGCACGGCAATTGCAGGAGCTAGGGGGAAGAGAGGTACTAAGTGTTATGCAGCAATCATCACTCTAGACGTTAAAAATGCTTTTAACACTGCAAGATGGTATAATAGATGCCCTACGGACTATGGCGGTGCCAGCCTATCGTATGAGAGTTCTAACAGACTACTTCAAAGATAGAGTTTTATTTTTCAGACACTGGCCAAAGGAGTTCGACGCAATCTTCAAATTGACAATGCCGGAGGGAGCCACAGTTGTGGGATTCGCAGATGACGTTGCAGTTGTAGTGGCGGCGAAGTAAGTTACAGCCTTAGTCAGCTGTTACTTCGATGTGAGTTGACTGAGGAGATCAGCTGATCGAATGTATATAAAGAGATGTACCGAACCCAATAAAGCCAGTATGTTACAGCAGTTCAAGCGTGCTAAATCTTATTCCTTCTTCTCTCTCTCTTTTTTTTTTTAATTTTGCTGTCGCCGATATTTATCTGATGCCGAAACCCGGGAACTTTAGATACCGGAGTATTTTTTTTTCCTCTCTCGTTTTTTTAAAAGTAATTGCTGCTAATGGCAGCGATATCGTTAGACGAACAGTCTTGAAAGGTTTAAATCAAAATGGGCTCGAGAACGTACGTCCAACAGAGGAGAATCCTCCACCCCCAAAGTTTCCTCCACTACCAGTCTCTCTTGCACAACCACACGCAACAACGCTAGAGTGGATCAAAGTACGCAATGCGACCGCCCAAGACTTGAGGTCAGAAACGACCTCGAAAGGTTTACGGAGGAAACGGGAGAACTGAGCCACTTCATAAAAGGGTTGACCGGCTAATAAGCCGAATTGAAGCAGAGTCTATCGAAAATCTACTCGATAGTGAAGATGCAGAGGCACTAAAAGCAGCGATCGTCTGCAGAGTGAAGAGGTAGGGTACTCCTCAGATTCAGGCAGACGAAGAGACCCCTTGGAGAGTTATCAAGGAGAGATTAAAGAAGGAGTTCAGTGGAGGACGTTGGGCCCCAGAAGAGGACATATTCATGATGATTAGAGAGACAAAGAAACCGAAACAGTCTAGTGGGCAGCGGAACTACTGGCACGCTACTACAGAATCGCTGATAAACTAAGTGAGATGGTGGAAACAATCCAGGTACAGGGTCGGTTGCAATTCCTGTCCACGGTCCTAAGGATTCAATTCGCGAAAGAGCTGGAGAAGAAGGACGGATTGGCAAGAGAGCGCTCGTTTGTGGAAATTGCTCAAGATCTCATAGATATAAGCGCTAGAGAGGTGGAGGCTCAAATGGAAGTAGAGGAGTGGTGGACTCGGATGGAATATTATCGGCCAAGAAACGTGCCAAACCCTTGGAGAAGAAGAGAACAAAGAGATGGTAGAAGAGAGAGAGCTAGTAACACATAAAATAGAAGGAGCCAAGTAAAACCCAGAAACAATGGTCGGCGGGAGTACTGCAAGTGCTACGGGTGTGATCAAACTGGACATCAGGGCCCTGTTTCATAATAAAGTACGAACTAATACTATTATTCTTGTAGATTTATCTTAATTCAATTACACAGACTTGCACAATAGTAACTTGTACTTTAGTATTTCTTAATTCCTGTAATATCACTAATAGTCATCCCTATCATGAAAAAAATAAGTATTAGTTTAATTATATTGTTTCAACATTTTTTGAGACAAGGTAATTATTTATTAAATAAATCAAAAATTAGTATCCAATTCTGTCTCAACAGTTTATTTTTCACTAGTCCAACGTTTCGGCCATTCTAGCCATCTTCAAGGACATCTAAATATTTAACAGCTTATATTATATCTTCATTTTTAACACTTACAACATCATTATTCACTATATAATATAAAATACCTTCAATACAAACTCTTTCCCACATTAATTTAATATTTCTTTTGCAGGCTATTCTGCCCAGGTCATTTTCTTTATTATAAGTTCAAAATTTATTCCAACAGTCAATTATTAAAGAGTCATATTTATTATTAATAAGCTTACTAAGCTTAAGTCTAGTTACCTATTTATTTAAAATTTAAAATCATTAACATTTAATTTTCCTCTATAAGATTATTATAACCTCCCACTCACACAGGTCTGCCTTGTTTTAAAATTAATATATTTTTTATTTTAATTGCATTTTTGTTTCAATTTGGTATTTATTCTAATTCTCAAAATTCCATTATTACATTTAATTATAACTAGTAACAAATTTCTCTATTATTTTCATAAATTTATTTTGCTTAAAATCTCTGCATAATGTTGGTTTAAATTCTTAGTATCTGTTTTAAAATTAACTGTGTAA
>NW_027109643.1:9934-13301 GCF_000696795.3 Halyomorpha halys
ATTTTGAACTTATAATAAAGAAAATGACCTGGGCAGAATAGCCTGCAAAAGAAATTTTAAATTAATGTGAGAAAGAGTTTGTATTGAAGGTATGTTATATTATATAGTGAATAATGATGTTGTAAGTGTTAAAAATGAAGATATAATATAAGCTGTTAAATATTTAGATGTCCTTGAAGATGGCTAGAATGGCCGAAACGTTGGACTAGCGAAACCCGCGGCAAGGAGGGGCATCAGAAAATGAGACCCCCGACCCCGACTTTATATAAAACCAAAAAATAACCGCAAAATTCGGATTACTTAAATCCAACAATTACCACACTAGTTTCTGCACTTGTACTATCAACTAATACTATTAGCTTTCATTATAGAACAGGGCCCTGGTAGCAGTAGCACAATGTCCCCGTACCCGATGTTTTAAATGTGGGACAGAGGAACATATTGCTCAACAGTGTACCTATATGTATCGCCGGAGGGAGCAAAATGTGTCTGAACCAATGGAGGTCAATGCACAGATATTATGGAGCAGAGGAATCTCTCGAAGGACGAACGGATCTATGAGTGATGTCACGGAAATGTCTTCAGATATGTATGAAGACCTCAGGGTACGGAAACGGAAGGAGGGGACTATGAGCGAGAGGATAGCCAGCAGGGCAAAAGGGGGGCTGGCTTTTACGAGGTTTTTAAGATCCCGGAATGCAGCTTACGCCTTTTGTAAGGCAGAGGCTTCTTGATAAACTATAATTTCAAGAAGGCCTTTGCCAATGTACACACTAGGAGGAGACCTCCACCTAGGGAAGAGAGAGGCTGGTGAGCCCATGGATGTGGAGAGTGACGCTTCGACCTCTCGCACTGCCATGAGTGGGGTGGAGGATCATCGCACAGGAGCGAGAAGACCGGGAAGGCAGACCATGAGTGGATATGAAGCGTAGACTGTGAGCGGAGCTGGAGGACTGACTACCAGTGGATCCGGAGGGCTGGCAGCAGGTGGTTCTGGAGGAAGGGCTGTTGGTGGACCCAGAAGGCTGGCGGTGGAGAACGTTTTTGGAGCCACCCCTCCTGCTGTGGGCGCGACCGCGGTGGGGGCTGGGGGGCCCACTGCTCCTAGGGCCTCCGCTGAGGCAGCTGAGGACTAATGAGGAGGATGGGGCTGCTGCAAGTGAACCTGCATCACTGCATTGCTGCTTGCAATGTTCTACAGCAGTATATTAAGGGTAAGGACATTGATATTATTTTAATTCAAGAACCTTACTTATATAAAGGCAGGATCAGTGGACTGGGCATGCGGGGGTACAGCATTATTTCTGTGCCAATGCATGCTAGAACCTGTATCCTGTACAAGAGTAAACTGAAGATGCTGCCTCTTTGGCTATTATGTTTCAGGAATTTGTTAGCATCGATGTTGGCCCTCATAGAGGGAACCCATAGGAAGGTGACATTTGCCTCTGCTTATCTCCCCTATGAAGAGGCCATCACAACGGCGGCCTTGTCGAAGGTGTGCTATATACATAAACCAGGGAAAGCTTCTTATGACAACCCCAAGGAGTATAGACCAATCTGTCTGACATCCTTCTTAATCAAGACACTTGAGAAAGTTTTGGACAGACATATTAGGGAAACTACGCTATTAGAGTGACCACTACACAGTGCTCAATTTGCCTATCAATCCGGGAAATCCTGTGAGGATGCTTTACACCACTTAGTATCCAGGATTGAAAAGAGTTTGGCCTATAAGGAGATTATGGCTGGTGTCTTTATTGACATTGAAGGCGCCTTTGATCGTACTCCTTACAGAACCATGGAAATGAAAGGAGTGGGACAGCTTTCTTTCAACTGGATCAATGCGATGTTAGAAGGAAGACTGCTCAAGTCAGAGCTAGGACACACTAACTGGTGAAGATGAAGCCCGCTGGTGACTGTCCGCAGGGTGGAGTGCTATCTCCCCTCCTGTTGTGTACGGTGGTGGACACCTTAATTATCAGATCCAATAAGGCATGATATTTCACGCAGGGATATGCCGATGATATTGCTGTGTTGATAGGAGGCAAATTCCCAGAAACTATTTCGGGACTGCTTCAAACATCGGTAGACCTTATGAAATGTCGCCGACAGTGACATCTCTGACAGCCAGTCCCTACCAGCTTGGTAGTTGCAAATCACGATGCACCCCCCGATGATATATAAAATTACTGAACTCGTTGTGTGCACCATCCCTGTGCCTGCTCGTCCATGATCCTGATCAGGCGTGACTGCACCTCATCACTCTGCTCACGAGTGAGCTGGACGGAAGGATAGCCGTCAGGAATGATGGCAACCCTGCTGCTTCCCGCAGCGTTGGAGTATGATGGTCTGGTTGGACCACCTCCCATAGGCCTCTTTGCCGTAGGCGCAGAAGTCCCTAAGGAGGACCTTATCTTCTTCTTCGGTGGGGGGCCCCGGTATTGTAGAATTCTGGTCCCAATCAGTCGAATCAACAGGGGTTGATGGGCCCGGTCGTTCTTCAGTGTCCTGGGACCACCCCGCCCGCCTCGTATCGGCTCTTCTGGACGTTCCAGGACCCGAATGGTTCCGGTCCCTAGCACCATAGGTGGAGGTGCCCTGTTGACCTTCGGTATCCTGAGAACTGACCCTAAGCCTCCTTCTAGCCCTCATAGATGGACCGGTTCCCGCTCATCTTTTTCTCTTCGCTCATCTTTTTTTTTTTTTTTTTTTTTTTGGCCAAGACTCCCATCGGAGTCCTATACTGCCGCTCATCTTTTTCACGATCGTGGAGAGTGAAGTCAAAACATCCCCTAGCTGTTCCACTGCTGGCCCTGCCAGGACCGAAATATCTGAGGAGGATGAGCCCTCCTCATCTGGAATGGTAAAAATATAAAACAAGTTATTTTCATTCATTTTTATCCCACGAGTATGAGGGTTCTTAAAGGCACTGCAGGTGCTACCCCCTCTCCCTGCAGCGGGCATTAGATACAATGAGTGCGCCAGGTGCCTCAAGTGGGTCGATAAGAGACAATATATTTTTATAAACCCTTTGCCATTCAGCCTCAGCTCGAGCTACCTTCGCCTAGTTGGGGTGTTTAAAGGGCCCGCCATGACTGTCTTACTGACAGGCATGACGGACTCCCACATCTGTCGTTCGCGAGTCCCACGCGGAGTTGACAGTAGGCGTTGGCAGGGATAGGGAAGACTGGGAATCCTCAGGCAATTAGATTAGATTAGATTTTTATTCAGGGCGATCAACATCTAGGTTATTACACCCTTTTTACTTCATCTATCTTCTTGACTTATAGTTGAATGTAGACTATTTCCTTTTTACACTGGTCGGTATTGGTGGATTATATTTTAGTATAAAGTTGTGTTTCTTTGA
>NW_027109643.1:17396-18921 GCF_000696795.3 Halyomorpha halys
TTTCTCCAAAGTTAAATATTATATTTGTTTGTGTGCTTATATCTTTTTTTTCAGTAATATGTGAAATCTGTTTGGTTATATCAGCAAAGGTTTTTTCAAATTGTGTTGGGTTCTGCTCTTTGTATATTTTCCTGGCTTCACTTAAGGGTATTTTGTTAATTACCTGTATAGCTTTAATTTCTTTGTGCATTTGTGCATCTTTGTGCATTTCCTCAGGCAATGAGTAGGGCACTCTGGCCTGATTTATCCACAAAGAGTGGGGGAGACACCCGCACCCATCTCCCTCTCTAGTCCTCCTGTTGACCTACCCATTAGCCCCCCAATCTGGAGGTTGTTGGGGACTCTAAATTACTACAAGAGGTTTGTTCCAGAAATGGCGGAGTATCTCGTTCCACTCAATAACCTACTCATGAAAGGCAGGAAGATGATCGTAATGTATTTACCTTTAGCCACCCAGGGTGATTAATTTACATTGACATTCCCGAATCTGGTATGTCCTCTCTCCACTATATAGCTTTTCTAGGACTTCTCGGCACATGATGGTGTTGGATCTGCCGGTGTCCACCAGGCACCTCACTCCTGCTATCTCTATTATAGGCAGACTGCCGCTCTTTTCCCTCACGTTATAATTCAGAAGTGTGCGGTCGCTTCTCTGCCGACATCCCCAATTAGTTCCTGCGCGCACTCTACGAAGGAGCGCTCTCGTTATTCCCTCCTTCTTCCCCAGCTCCTTTCCCAACTGAATCTTAAGTACATTGGATAGGAATTGCATCCGATCCTGATTGTTTCTATCATTTCGCTAAATTTATCGCTGATTCTATTGTAGCTTCCCAGGAGTTCCCTGGCATACTGTCTATTAGACTGTCTTGGTTTCTTCGTCTCCCTAAACATCATAAATATGTCCTCTTCTGGAGTCCAACGTCCTCCTCCAAATGCCTTCTTCAATCTCGCCTTGACGACGCTCCAGTGTTGAATTTGATTGAGGATACTTTTCACCCTGCAAACGACTGCTGCCCTTAACGCCTCAGCACTGTCGAGCAGGTGTTCGGCTGCTTATTCGCCGATCACCCTCTTTTAAAAAGTAATTTAATTCTACGGTCTCTCCAGTGATACTATCTAAGTCCGATACCGCCTTCCTCAGGTCCTGGGCGGTTGCCGTACGGACCTTAATCCATTCTAGCGTCATGGCATGAGCTTGCGCTAAAGAGACTTCCGGCAATGGCTTCATCTCCAGGTTGACTTCAGCTACAGGTTGTTTATCTGCTGCTAGATGTTGTTTGGCTTCAGCTGGAAGTGGGTTGGTGAAATTCTGACGTTCGATGTTTAGAACTGCTGCTCTCACTATTCCGTTACCTGGGATACATAAATCAGAGAGCACAAAGAAAAAAAAAAATGTTCTTCAGACTAAATTTTGTTCTTGTATTCAGAGATCCCGGGTTTCGGTATCACTTAAGTATCGGCGAAAGCAAAATGTCAAAAAAGAGAAGAAGGAATAAGATCTGACACGCTTGAATTGCTGTTAAAT
>NW_027109643.1:19951-20434 GCF_000696795.3 Halyomorpha halys
AGTTCGGGCTGAAACTGTCACCAGAAAAATCTAGTTTAGGGCAAGAAAAGATATCGTTTTTGGTTCATACAATATTAATTATTTATTTATTTATCACCCTACCTATTAGATAATACGGGTGTTCGCAGCCGAGCACGTCGTACTTGCATGTACCGCCTATGAAGCACTGAGAGCCAAGATGATGAGGGAAACAGAACTCTATGTTCTGACTGAGAGCGATCTTCCTGAGCTGATGAATAAAGAAAACTACCCGCTCTACAAGACCTTCGTGTATGGGTGGAAGGAGGCTGTGGGCTCTACTTACTTCTCTCTGGGTAGGAGAGAATAAGCTACACCAGCAAGGCCTCAGTAGAACAGCAAGATTTATTTTGTAGCAAGAACGAGCTGTGGACAGCTTTGTAATGTTTGTCATATGCAGCAATGAGTTGTACCCACTGCAGCGAACACCCGTATTATCTAATAGGTAGGGCGATAAATAAATAA
>NW_027109643.1:21514-24479 GCF_000696795.3 Halyomorpha halys
CGAATTACTTTTTCTTTCTACACAGTAATGCACTACTAACTCACATTTTATTTCTGTTTTAGAGGGTTCGGAAAAAAAAAAATAAATAAAAAAATAAGGCCAGTATTTAACAGCAATTCAAGCGTGTCAGATCTTATTCCTTCTTCTCTTTTTTGACATTTTGCTTTCGCCGATACTTAAGTGATACCGAAACCCGGGAGAAGACTGGTCGTAGGCTCGTGACCATCATGGTTTCCAACACTTTGCTTATTACAGAGATGAGGCATATGGGCCTATAAGACTTGGCTAACTGCTTATCCTTATCTCCTCCTTTGTGAATTTGTAAAAGCTTAACCTCAGCAATTTTCTAGCTTCTTGGAAAGTGTCCTCTATCCAGACGGTGATTGAACACCGCTAACAGCTTTTCTTCAATGTAGGGGATGCTATGGTTTAACATTACCGCTTCAATCATGTCTAAAGCAGGAGCACGACCAGTCCTTTGCTTAACTACAGCAACACGGCGATCCCATATGTCCCACGGTGGGCAAAAATCCGTACCAGGTGGATAAATTGTGGCATCCCTTATGAATCTATCCTCTTCATTATCTTGGGATGCGTCATCCCTTGGGTAGGTTTCTTCGATGAACATCTTACACGCCTCGTCCTGAGTAGATGCTTGGTTACCTCCATGCTTCAACGCTGAGATTATCTACAGCGGGATAAGCATACCTAACGCCACCCTATATTGTATACCCCAGGAATTTTTGGATGACTCCTCGACGAACATTTCCTCTTACGTGACCGCACCTGGTTTCGATATGCCCTCGCCTTAGATCTGAGCTCGTCACGGAGGGCAGCGCGCTGTTCATCACAACTATACCTCTGGTATGACCACCGGGCCTAATAGAGCTCTCTTTTCTTGGTAGTTAAGCACGGCGTCCACCATAGGACAGGTCGAGCCCTTGCCTTCCGGTGCCGGAGAGAATCCTCAGCCGTGTCACGACAAATGTTTGTGATTCTGGTCACTCGGTAGTCTATGTCATCGGGTTGGACCGTTCCCGCTGCATCCCATTCCTCGTCGAACTCGTTTCAGATCTGGGAGCCCAATCAATAATTCGGTTTGCTATTACGGTTGAGGCCAGCGTCACATCAATCTAACTCTGCCCCCTTACACAAGAAAATGTAGTGATGTCAGAAGTTTCATTGAATACTACTAGCTGGCTCCTCGCAATAAACGCTTCGAGCTTAGCACCTCTTCTATTTGTTCGACTGGATCCCCATATCGTGTTCCAGGAGTTTGTGTCGGAGCAGATTATTACGCTTCTAGAGCTAGCGGTAACCATCTCCAAGGGAGCTATCTCATCGTTGATATCATTGCCGCTTGGTAGGTAAGCCAATACCAGCGTAAAGGTGAGATCTCCCCACGTGACATGCAACAGAATCCGCCGTGATATATTAGCCCAGATCCATCACATCGAGGTTCGGATTATTAACTACTATAGCAGCCCTGGGCCTCCTCTCTCTACTGCTCAGGACTATAACCCTTGAAGTGAGGCTGAACCCCGTGACCAAGTTTCCACGGCAGCTCGGTTCCTGGATCGCCGTAATATCGTTTCGTTGTGAGAGAGCGCGTAGTTCGTCTGCCACGATGCGCCGGCGGCCCATGTTGAGCTAGAGAATGTTAATGCTACTCATAAAAAGTCCTTTTTGCTGCCTCATTAGCCCACTTTAAGTGCACAGGACAATCTCTGCTGCCCGCCTTGTGTGGGTCATACAAATGTCGGGGTGATCCGCAGAAGGTCGACGCGATCCGGAGAATGGAGATACCCAGGGATGTTCGGGGGATCCGACGGTTGTTGGAAACGCTCAACTACTACAGAAGGTTTGTGCCGGAAATGCGGAGCTTCTTGTCCCTATCAATAACCGATTGAAAAAAAGGAATCGCGTAGTTGTAACAGCAGGCATGGATGACAATATACGAAAATGAGTTCCCAAGTCAGTGACAACTTGGCGTGGGCTTCCAAATCGAGCAATCCATCCTGCAAAAATACTCAGAGCTACTTCTTCAAATGTTTGATAACGCAGTGGTAGTACTTCCATCCAGTTGGAGTAGCGATCGATGCAAGTTAAGCAGTATTCCTGGGATGTTGGGACTGGTCCGACAAGGTCTATATTATGGGTATGTTCCAACAAACACTTTTGGCTGTCAAGAACTATACAGAGCATGTGCAATACAGATTTTGGCAGGAATAACCTCTACTGTAGGTAGAGCTCCATCAAGCTCCATACAGGCCTTGATGGTCAAAAGTGATTTTCGGAACAGACCTTAACTCATGTATTCAAGTTAGATCTGACAATTTATTATATATTATGCCAGTAGCCCGAACCAGATATCACTCCTTCCATTATAAACTCCCTAACCACTCAAACACCCTAGTTTTTAACCTTGCATCTTCTTCCATTCCTGACAATCCTCCGAGGCGCCTGGAAAGAAGATGGCCACGAGACCAGCTAATGTAAAATATCATTAGAGTGCTACCAATGGGTAGTTTCTCTACACGCCTGTAACATTCCAATTTAACTTAGACCAGATTTACTAAATGTATTATAATGTACAGTTGTAAATAGCAATAAATAAATATTTAAAAAACAAAACAAGATAGTGTGCCAGTAGGGCTTGTCTAAATATCCTAAAAGTTACATGATTGGATTGGATCACACAATCAGGCATGTAAAAAGAGTTTATTTGAATTAACACATATATAATTATTACAATAATTACAATATAAAATATAAACTTTAGAACTAGGGTTTATTATATATATATAAGTTACGGTATGAGTCAGCTGTTATTTCGATGTCAGCTGACTGAGGGGATCAGCTGATCGAACGTATATAAGAGATGTACCGAATACAATAAAGCCAGTATGTTACAGCAGTTCAAACGTGTTACATCTTATTCCTTCTTCTTTTTTTTTTGACATTT
>NW_027109643.1:27159-45619 GCF_000696795.3 Halyomorpha halys
AGATAAGTTATGATATGGATAAGATAAGACATATTAATATATATTAGCCAACAATGTAAACAAAGAAAACACATGGAATGGTTTAAATAAATAGATTAAACAGAAAAAATAAAATCAGTGTTATTACTGTATGACATTTCTGTGCGTTTTTAGTGTTATCATCGCTTCATTCGGTTCCAACCTCTTATCCATGTTATATACTCGCAAGTGGTCACGCAGGGTGCTATGGAGCCTTTCGATCCCACCCCTGCTTTTAGGTTGCCCGGGCGTATTAAAATGCCAATACACTCCCAACTGCTTCATCTTCTCTTTTAAAAGAGAATTATCAAATTTGCGGCCCCCATCTGACGAAATTAGGTCCGGAACCCCATAAAACTGAAACCAGGTACGGAGTGCACCTAATACCACGTCCGCCGATCTATCCTTTACTTGACAAGCCAGGTAAAGGTATCCACTTGCAGAGCTTTAAGAGGCCTATCCGCGGTGGGAGTTTCTTCCTGGGTTGCCCTTGGTGGGTATCTGTCGTACTTTGTGCTCAGGCAGACCTCGCACCCCCTGTCTCCTGCATCGTCCGTCGCATACCTCACCAGAAGTATCTGCGTTTCAGTGCTGTAAATGTCTCGTTTATCCCCCGATGATTTGTTTTTCCCTGATGGTACGCGAGGGTCATTTCTTTTTGCCTTTCAACGTCCCTAACCGTTTCTACAAGCATTGTGCACCGGGTGAAATTGCGGTCCATCCCTAACTGCTCCGTCCGCCACAGCCGTTTAATCTTATCCCATATCACTAAATTCCCCACGTACAGATGGTATGTCCTTCCCGGTTTGGACGTGTTTTTGAGTGCCCAACAAATTTGGTATTCCCGCGCTCCCGATGTTGACCAGACCGTGGTAATCGAACTTTTGCCGTACTTCTCGTATTCAATCTTCATCAAACCGGCCGTTATAGTTTTCCAGACAATTTGACGGAGTTTGTCATTGAGAATCTCTTCCACCTCTTCCATCTCCGCGGGCCTTTCTCCCTCTGAACTGTCGTCTCTTGATGTCGGAGCGCCCTCGTCCCGTTCTGGTCTTTTCTGGTCATTCCCCATAGAATAGGTGTTCATTCCCTTAGAAATTGCCGGACATCCCCGGACGGTTCCTCTCGTTCTTCATCTATGGCATTGACAGTAATAGCTCGAGACAGCCAATCCGCGACAACATTCTCCCTGCCCGGCTTATACACAATCTCCATATTATATTTGCTAAGGAGCTCCTTCCAGCGGGTGACCCTTGCCGATGACTCTTTCATCTTACCCAGCCACTGTAAAAGTCGTGGGTCCGTATGGACCCGGAATCTCCTACCAAAAACATAGGGTCGGAAGTGGTCCACAGCCCAAACTATACCCAACAACTCTCTTTCAAGGGCAAAGTATCGTGTCCCCACCTCCGTTAACCGCCTACTGCCATACGCTACCGGACGCTCCCCTCCTTCGCTATCCTGAGATAACACAGCTCCCAAGGCGTACTCCCTTGCATCTGTAGTAATTGTGAAGAGTTTCTGGAAGTCGGGAAACGCGAAGACCGGTTCCTTTTGCAATTCTTCCATGCATCGAAGCACGTTATTCTCGATAGTAGGGGTAATGACTATTTTGGAACCCTTTTCCAACAAATTATTAAGGGGCACCAAATGATCCACCATTTCGGGTACAAAGCGCCGGTAATAATTAAGGGCTCCCAAACGTCTTCGTATACCCTTCACACCCCTCGGCACTAACATCTTTTTAAGCGCCTCTACTTTATGCACGTCCGGTTTAACTCCCTCCCGTGAAATAGAGTGCCCTAAGAAATTTATTTCTTCCTGTCTCAACATAGATTTTTCGGAAGACAACTTGAGCCCAAATTAGGGATGGGACATCGAAAGAAAAATATTGATATCGATATCGGTTAGAAATGTCGATATCGATATTTTAAAATATCGAAATATCTATATCGAAAATTTAACGAATTAAAGTAATTAATTATTATAAATAATAATTAAAAAATGATAATATAGCAAGACTTATTTGAACACCACGACAACCATAGCATAAACATAACAAATATAAACTAAAATATAATTATTTTATAGAAGAAAATTTGAAAATAGAATATCGATATGATAATTACATATTCATTTCTATAGTTTGTAGTATTTTAGTATTAATATGGAATATAAGTAACAATATTCCGATATTATTTTATCAAAATAACGATATTTTGTTTAAAATGACTAAAATAACATATAGAGATTTTAAAATAGGAATATCGATATTTTATTTTGATAATTACATATTATTTTCGATGTTTTACTTTGTTTGGAATATCGTTATGGAATATTAGCAACAATATTCCAATATTATTTTATTGTATTAGCGATATTTTGTTTTAAAATACTAGAAAATTGTATAGATAATCTAAAAATGGAATATCGATATTTTATTATGATGATTACATATTTATTTCGATAGTTTGTAGTATTTTAGTATTAACATGGAATATAAGCAACAATATTCCGATATTATTTTATCAAAATATGGTTATTTTGTATATTAAGACAAGAAAATTGTGTAGAGATTTTAATATAGGAATATCGATATTTTATTTTGATAATTTCATATTTATTTCGATATTTTACATTGTTGTAATATCGATATGGAATATAAGCATCAATATTGCGATATTGTTTTATCGAAATATCGATATTTTGTTTAAAAAGACTAGAAAATTGTATAGAATAATTAAAAATGGAATATCGATATTTTGTTTAAAATGACTAAAATAACAAATAGGAATTTTAAAATAGGAATATCGATATTTAGATGAAAATATGTCGAAATATCGATTCTAATATTTTATATCGATATTAATAACAATGTAAATTATCGAAAGAAACTTTAATTTATAAATTTAAAATATCGATATTTCTATTAAAAAAATATCGAAATATCGGTACCGATATTTTCAACATTGTTAGATATCGAAATGAACATATAATCGTAAAAATAAAATATGGAAATACCTTATTTTAGCTTTTCATAAAATGTGATAGTTTTATTTTATAAAATATTGATATTTCTATAAAATAAAATATCGAAAGGAACATGAATTAATCAATTTAAAATATCTAAAAACTATTTTTAAGATATTTATAAAATTTTCTTAATCTTTTTAAACCAAACATTGATATATAGATGAAAATATATCGAACTATCGTTTCTAGTATTTTATATCGATATTAATAACAATGTAAATTATCGAAAGAAACTTGAATTACTCAGTTTAAAATATCGAAAAACTATTTTTAAGCTTTTTATAAAATTTTCTTAATCTTTTTAAACCAAATATCGATATTTACATGAAAAAATATCGAAATATCGTTTCTAATATTTTATATCGATATTAATAACAATGTAAATTATCGAAAGAAACTTGAAGTAATCAATTTAAAATATCGCAAAATATTTTTAAGCTTTTTATAAAATTTTCTTAATCTTTTTAAACTAAATATCGATATTTAGATGAAAAAATATCGAAATATCGTTTCTAATATTTCATATCGATATTAATAACAATGTAAATTATCGAAAGAAACATAAATTATAAATTTAAAATATCGAAAAACTATTTTAATGCTTTTTATAAAATTTTCTTAATCTTATTAAACCAAATATCGATATTTCTATTAAAAATATATCGATATCGATATTATCAACAATGTTAAATACCGAAATGTATTTGAAATTTTCAAAATGAAATATCGATATCGATATTTTCAACAATGATAAATATCGAAATAAATATGAAATCATACAAATAAAATATTGAAATACCTTATTTAAGCTGTTCATAAAATGTTATAGTTTTGTTTCATAAAATATCGATATTTCTATAAAATAAAATATCAAAATATCGTTTCTAATCTTCGATATCGGTATTAATGACAATGTAAAATATGGAAAGGAACATGAATTAATCAATTTAAAATATCAAAAAACTATTTTAATGCTTTTTATAAAATTTTCTTAATGTTATTAAACCAAATATCGATATTTCTATTTAAAAAATATCGAAATATTGATATCGATATTATCAACAATGTTAAATACCGAAATGAATATGAAATTTTAAAAATGAAATATTGAAGATTATCAACAAGGTATATCTTCCATATCGATATTATTAAATATGTTTAATATCGAAATGGATATTAAATTATTGAAACCAAATATCGATATTTCACTTGAAATTTGTCTAGTATTTTTAAACATAATATCAATAAAATAATATTATAATATTGTATAATATTATATAGATATTAATAACATTATCAAAGATCGAATGGATTTTAAATTGTTGAAACGATATATTGATCTTTTGATAATATAATATCGGAATATTATTGCTAATGTTAGAAATCAATAATTATAAAAATGTCAAGTATCGAAATACTATTATTAATATTCCCTTTAGCAAAATTTACTTACTTATTTTACATATCATATATGTCTATACAATTGTAATAGACAAGACAGAAGAATTGGTGATGGCAGCGCATGCGCGGGAGGTATCGGGCAGAGAGGGAGAGAAAAATCATATGTTCTGTCGTTGGTTGTTTTTTTTAATGAATGGACATTGATGTAAAGTCTAGTGTATCTCTCTCTGGCACGACCAACTCAGTGCAAGTACGTACGCGTTATTGTTCACCTTTGGACATAGATAACAATTGTAGGTTAGATTATAAGTTTGTAATACGTACATAGATATAATTAGAATAAGTTAGAATAGGGCCTTTGTTAGTTAAGATTGTTCTTTTAATTTTACAATTGGTTTAAGTAAATCTGTATTTGAATAAACATTAAAAACACATGTTTCTTGTTGTGGAAATGTGAGTTAAAACAATATTAATTAACCTTCCAATTTGAATACATTACACTGGTGACAGGTAAAAGGGGTATTAGAACTCGTTAATAAAATTAGATTATATTCAGATTCGAAGAGGCATTAAATTTAGAGAAACACACTTCACTTACCATTACAGTCTAATAAGGTACTTACCATGGAAGCATAACTAAACAAATTAAAAGCCGAAATGGAAGGTTTAAAATTGGAGATGAAATCTTTGAATGATTTTTCAGTACGTTTTCAGACATCTATAAGTGAAAATATTATAAAAAAAGAATTAGGCTTGCAAAATTTGATACAACCTTGGGGAGGATTAGATAATGAAGATGATGTTGAGACGTTTTTGCAACATGTCGATCTTGTTGCTGATACGGGAAGTTGGACTGAACAAGAAAAGGTTTTGATTTGTCGTTCAAAATTAACCGGACCTGCAAAGGCATGTGTTGCATCTTATCCGGAATTACTAAAACCCACCGCTCGGTTTGATCAGATGGTAACAATACTGCGAAAGCGCTTCCAGGAATCTATTACACCCGAGCAGCGATTACTAGAGTTAAACTCCGTCGAACAACTTCCGGGAGAGGGGGTTCGTGATTATGCCGACGAATGTCGAAGGTTAGGAGAGCTGGCAACTCCTAAGTCGTCTTCAGTTGAAGAAGCTAGCTGGGTAAGAAGTAATTATGAAAAAATCAATATGGCTGCATTTATAAAGGGCTTTCACCCAGAAATTAGGCAGCAATTACAGTTTGATCCTCCTTCTTCATTTGAAGAGGCCATAAATAAGGCGTCAAGAGTCAGTGAAGCGCTCTCAGGTGTTGTGATGGTAAAAGATGTGTGGGCAATCCGAAGGAATTCTGATAGGCGGTTGGATCTAAGATTTACAGAGAAAGAGAGGAAATGTTATCGGTGTAATCAGGGCACTTCGCTAAAGAGTGTCCTCTAAAAAGGCCTGCTAGAGCACAAAGGGAGAGAGAGTTTATTCGATCTGATAATAGAGGTATTTGCTTTGTATGTGGATCGACGGAGCACTTTGCAAGAGGCTGCCCTAGACGTGCTACCTTAGCTGTTAATACTTGCGAGGAGAATAAAAAATTGAATTCCCCAAACTTTCAGGGCGTGATGGATGCCCCACCTTCATAAGCCCAGCCAAAGGGGCGACTTACGTTATAGTCAATAGTAAAGGAATATTGCAAGACATTGAAATTAAGGGACAGCGCCTAGAATTACTAGTAGATAGTGGTTCTGAAATTTCGATAATAAAAGAACCTATAGAGGGTTATACTCTACATCCATCGCGTCCGGTCGCATCCGGTGTAACAGGTGCTCTAATAAATGTCCGAGGGGAGCAGGTTTTGGAGTGTCAAATCCAGTCGACGGTTTTGTCTCTCCGATTCGTTGTTGCAGACGTGGTATCGAGAGCAGACGGTCTGATGGGATGGGATCTGATAAGTAAATTAGGACTTGTCATCGATGCTACAAAGGGCACTATTGTGCAAAACAATGGAAAGATATTGAATAATCAGCTCGATAGGAACGAACAACGGAGCGTGAATTCAGTTGTAGGAAACAACGATACTCCGCCATGTCCGGAACAAACCTTCTGTAGTAATTAATTGCCCGTAGCAATCGCCCTATTCCTTTTACGTCTTTTGGTACTACCATCTTTTGCAGGGCCGACACCTTCTGAATATCTGGTCTCACACGTTCCTTGGAGATAGTATGTCCCAAAAAATTAATCTGGTCTTGCCCTATCAGAGACTTTTCTCGGGATAGCTCGAGTCCAAATTCTCTTATCCGCTGGAACACACTCCTTAAATGGTCCAGGTGGACCTTTTCTGATCTACTGAACACTAGCAAGTCGTCTATGTAGACTTGACAAACTGCTTCATCCAATCCTCTTAAGAATTCGTCAATGAGCTTCTGAAATGTAACGGGGGTATTTATGAGATGAAAAGGCATTCTGGTAAATTCATAATGGCCTCGTTCAAATTTGAATGCGGTATTATGCTGGTCCCTGGAGTTTATCTTAATTTAATGGTACCCTGCTTTTAAGTCTAATGTGCTCACAATTTTAGCACCACCCAACCTGTCCAGAATGTCCTCGAACCTAGGAATAGGGTACTTCTCATCAACAGTATTTTCATTGAGCTTGCGATAGTCAATTACAACTCGGTACGTTTCTTCGTTCTCACCAGGTGCATTCTTTTTCGTACCGCCCACAATGGACTGTTATAAGGTAAAGTGCTTTCCACGATTATCCCTTGTCTTCGTAAACTTTCTATTTCATTCCCAATGTGCTGTCGAAGATCCTGGGGATAACGCTTTTCCTTCACGTATCGTCACCCTATCCTGTTTCAAAGGTATTTCATGCGCAGTTTTTCCCGTGGTCCCAAATACATTTCCCTCTTTTAAAAAAATATCGTCGTACTCGGTCATTATTTTGTGGCCCCTCCCTCGGTTTCTGTCTCCAAGATCTCAGACAATTCTGTAGCTTCACTCACGGATCCATTCGGCTTCGAGAGATACTCCTCCATAATCACTTTACATTGACTTCCATCGGTTCAGGCTTATTTTGCTCCCTCCGCCGATATATATAGGGACACTGTCGGGCAATATGTCCTTCTGTCCCATATCGGGTGCGGGGCCATTGCGCTACCAGGTGCCCGACTTTACCACACCCATGGCACTTGCGGTCTTCCCGGTGGCCGTTACTTCTTCTTTTTTCCTGACTCAATGTACTCTAAATGGTTCCGGTCTTTTCCTTGTTTTTATCTTGATATTCTCTCCTCCGCCATGTTGGTGGATTAATCCTGGGACTCTGGTAAACGACACTCGTCCATCCTGGTTCCTCTACCTCCATCTGGGACTCCACTTCTCTAGCACTTGCATCCATGAAGTCTTGAGCACATTCCACAAACGAGCGCTCTCTTGGAAATCCCTCTTTCTTCCCTCGCTCTTTTGCCAATTGAATCTACATTTCTATCCAAATTGTCTCTATCATCTCGCTCAGTTTATTGGGGATTCTGTTGTAGCGTGCTAGGAGTTCCGCGAAATACTGTCCACTTAATTGTTTTGGTTTATTAGTCTCTCTGATCATCATAAATATGTCCTCCTCTGGGGCCCACCGACCTCCACCTTTAACACCTTCTTTAATCTTTCGCGTTTTCACTTGTTGCTACATCAACATCATCTGTTGTACGATCTGCAGTTCATGAAGCAGTGAGCTCTACTTCTGCTTCACCTTTCTTTGATATAACAAGAGCTGCAAAACCTCCTTCAATGCCCGGAGCTGCAAGATAATGGTTTCGTTACTATAACTACACTAATAGTTTTTGGGAATCCTAGTACCACTAGTTCCTCTATTTTTAGATAACCTAACACCGTAACATCTCCATCATGTTTTTACTCAATAAGTAATCAGGAGAGTTCTATTTTTGGAGCAACAGCTGTTCTTTCATCAACATCATTTTTTGGATCTCCAGCCACCACAAGCTCCTCTTTTGGAAATTAGTCCTCAGCATCTAATTTTCGTGGCAATTCCAGCTTTTTCACTTCTTGGACTGCTAATTCATTTTTTCATAAAGCAATATGTAGCCCTACTAGTAGTAATAGTTTAGTCGCGACGCCGAGGTTCCAGGTTAAAACAGTAATAATTAAACTAAAATATATTAAAAAAAAGAAAAGAAAAAGAATTAACTGCGGACGCGAAACAACTTCATGAAAAAAAAAAGGATTAAAATGAGATCTCGAACAACAAAGATGAAGAGGAATGAAAAATAAAATCTCCTGTAAGATAAAATTAAAATATATTGAACAAAATAATAATTAATCAATTTTCTAATTATTGAATAATTAACCAAAAGAAAGAGAAAAAAAATTAAAAAAGAAAAAATACTTGTTGGGTTTTTAGCGTGGGTTCATCGGATTTACAAAGGACAAGACACAAATACAGGAAAAAAATAATTTATTCAATTGAGACTCAACTAAATATCATAGAAATCACTAATCCCTCAAATGTAAACTACTTTATAGTATATTCAACTAGCTTTGATTTGAGTGTTGACAGACATCTTTAGGTCTAATGGTTCCTAACATATAGTATTTTGTAAATCAAATAATTGTCCGAACAACTGGAAATCAAAATTTTGGGAACATAGTTTGGCAAATAGGGTCAATAGGGCGGTTTATACGCTTGATAAAGCTTAATAAATAATTAAGGATGCGAGATGTGCTATTAGGGTAAATGGTGAAAAATTCGGGGAATTTCAAGCAAGAAAAGGACTTTGGCACGGAAATGCATATCTTCGAAACGATTCTTGAGCTTATTTATATTATTGATCGGTAGTCATCCAGGTTAATGACCCCAATGTAGAAATTAGGTGGATAACCGAAGCCAGTTGATGCTACTTTGGTCTAAGAAAAAAACTGACCAGGCGAATAACTTCTAGTAAGACCACGCCCCACTCCTATGAAACCTTGGTACACACCTAACTTGTGTATGGTTCTGAGTGTTGGGCATCTAAGGCTCTAAAAGAGCTCCTGATTTTTAAAAAGAAAAGTTCTCAGCTGAATTTTCGGAAGTGTTAAAGTTGGAGAAATGTATAATTTAGATGTTTTCATATGCTCATTGGCAAAGGTCTTATTTCTTATTTTAGTCAGAGATATGTGTCACAGTGATCTCCATCACCGTCTCCCTAGGTTGCATAGCATACATAAGATACCTGTAGATAGTCGTGGCCAGTTGTCAGGCGGAAGCTGATTACTGCACTCCTTGAGAGTTCAGCTGGGATTGGATTTTCTATTAAACATCGTGCATTTTTATCGATCTTCCCTTAACTATGGTCCTTATCATTCGCCTTATTGAATCATAGGGTTATGGACGGACTGGTTGTGGCAATTCTGCTTCTTGCCTAGTAAAAAGTAAGTAATGTAAAAAAAGACTATACTTTTTCAATTCTTGAAATCCCTCAATGGGTCAGGTCGCACTTAATAGACTGTCATGCGTACTAGTAACAGAAAGTATAGGTGCTTGAAAGTGAATGGAGAAAACTGCATTCCGGTCTTGCCATCCAGATAATGTTCTTAAGACGATAGCTACTATGTACCTTCCTTCCCTACCGCAGTGCTGAATTGGAGATCCCTTGAGTAAATTCCTGCTCTAGTATTTCTAATAGTTGATTCGTATGATCCATCCGTATGAATGTGAAGCCAATGAAGCCTGAGAAGCGTAATTTTGAGCTATAGTTTCCAAGGCTATTGCTTTTACCTCATAATCAGGTTTTTGTTTTCTTACCAACCTTGTGGAGGAGTTGCAGCTTGCGTTATGGTGG
Organism: Halyomorpha halys; assembly: GCF_000696795.3. Lineage (NCBI taxonomy): Eukaryota > Metazoa > Arthropoda > Insecta > Hemiptera > Pentatomidae > Halyomorpha > Halyomorpha halys. Next base: position 37,412 of record NW_027109643.1, read on the forward strand.
ATTGAGAAATGTGGAAATGTGCCTGTATAAATGGTTCCCTCTCTTCGCAGTCAAATCCTCTTCTTCAAGTAATGCCTTTGATTTCAGCATAAAAGATTCTTCTGTCTTGAACCTTTGTGTTGGGATTTTGTAGTTTTTCCAAAACCTTGAGTCCGGGGGTAACTTGTCGGATTTCAAGCATAATGGGGTCCCTATATTTGTTTTCGGGGGTGTAGAAAATAAAAAATATATAGTAACTTTCAAAACATATGAGGGGGCCACAATATTTCAGAAATCCTAAAGGTTGAATCGAAACGCAAGTATGCGATAATAAAATAGTTTTATGTTATATTTTCAGCATCACTGTTCATATTTTAAGGGACCCCAATAAGCTAAAAATCCGAAATGATAAAATAAGTCGATTCACGAGTGCGAGGTCACTAAATCGATTTTATTTTCATTTTCAGCACCCCCGAAAACAAATATTTGGACCCCATTATGCTTGAAATCCGAAAAGTTAAAATAAATCGATTTGCAAGCGCGTTATCGTAATATCGATTATTTTTCATTCTCAGCACCTCTGAAATTAATCGATTGGCCTGACTGTATGGCTCGGTACGTTTTCCATTTATATTCCTTTTCAGGAGCTTATTTAGGACTCTCTTGCACTGATGTCGGGGAAGAAAGCAGATTTCCGGAGGCACCGAGATACAACTGAACAGGTGGCTCGTTTCAATGAGGATGTAAAATACGGCTTCCAACGCAAACAAACTCCTGCAGTGTATGCTGGCTCTAAACCTGCTTTTGACAAAGCAGTCAATGCTTTGCGTCAGAGCAAGTTCAAGCGCTTTCAGAGTGAAGTTGTCTTTCAAAGGAGTTCAGACATAAGATCGGAGACGTGATGTTTATCTTCTTCGGTTTGTTTGTAGCTAGAGGTCCTGACAAAAAATTTACAGAAGCTCCTTGATAAGGAAAATTCAGAAAACATCTCCTTGTTATTACACTTAAGAGGGTTGTTCCTCGGATATTTTCCGTCATTCAGCTGTGAAATAAATCTATATATTTTCATCCCATCTCTCTGATGGTTCAGATTAGCCTAAAATTCTAGGGTTGATGTAAGGTGTTTTAGCCTGACGATATTTTCCGTTTTTTTTTTTTTTTTTTCTTTCAGCATCTCTGTTTTCTTTTAGTTTTTGGAGATTATTATTCCAAAGTGGGGAGTGCCTCTTAATAAATCCCCGAGGAATAGATTGCTTTTCACAATCGAGAATTGCCACTTGAAGTCCCACGCAGATTATTAATTAATTATTATTATTATTATTAATTATTAATTAATGATTTCAGGAGTAATGTGTGTGTTGGAATAATTTATTCCATCTAGCATTTTTCAAATTCTATATAAGCATTCGAGGTGCTGAAATATTAATTGATTTTGAAGAGATATTAAGGTAAGCCAGCAGTATTTTGTGATTCCTTGCAGGGGAGTTCATTGCGTTAAAATTTGAGAAGTTATGGGAGGACAGAATTAAAAGATTTCCTGAAAGATGGCAACATGTAATAGATTAAAATGGGTCATATATAATTGATTAAAAATATTTACAAAAATCTGAAGTTTTTATTGAAATCGCCAGTAAAAAACGGAACGATCGTCTTAAAATGTCTAACACATTAGAAACCGAAAATAATAAAAAATAAGGGAATCAAAAAAAAAAAATCGAATTGTTATTAGATTTAATGTTTATTGGAATAATATTCTATTCGACTAATTTTTTATTCGATTGAAATAATATTTGAAATATTCGAATACAAAAGTATTAAGATTGTTTATTCGAATAAAAATGTATTCGTCTCTCGTTAATTGAATAATTTTCGCTCAACTATGCCCTTAAACTGATCACTATCATACATCCCCTCTCTTTCAGATAACATCCAAAAATTTTTATGTTCCGCTATACTTAACCTTCGTATTGCTGTCAGGCCTCACGACAAACTACCTAATATCTACTCCCAACTTAAAGACCCAATCCCTCTTCTACACAGATCACATGTGTAGCAGTCAGCGAGCACGAAGTGCCGCTGTAACCCACCAGGACCTAGCACTACAAGCGTCACAGAAGCTAAGCAATTGTATATAATGTTATTATAATAAAAATACGATCTCTTGTACAAATGTATATATGTTAATATGTAATGTGTAAGAATGTTAATTATAAAATAAAAAGAGATTGAGCAAAAAGTCTACGGAACTATCTCAAGTAGAGTTAAAAGAGTGAATCCTCAGTGATAACCGATCACATGAGCCCTTTAATTGTCACCGGGATTGATCTGTGAAATCAAGCCTTTTTCCAGGTCTAGTCATAGCACTGGTGGTTTACACTCTACTTGAGATAGAGAAGTTCATTGCAAATCTATTCTCACAAGAGTTGGTTATTTTGTATACTCACCTTAGACGATGGCTTATATCCTCTCCCTTTCTCCAGCAATCTTATTGTCTGTCCGCTTCATCTCGGCAACTAAGATTGTAACCTAATCCTTAACGGTTACACTGGTCCGTCCGCTTCATCTCGGCAACTAGAGCTGCACCTAGCCTTATCAGCTTACTGGTCCGTCTGCTTCATCTCGGCAACTAGTAAGCTGGCTCCTATCATGACAGTTCTAGTCCGTCCGCTTCATCTCGGCAACTAGAACTGTTACTCTACCTCAGACTCTCTAGCCTAGACCTCCACTACCTAGTCAGTGTCCAGGGCTCATCCCCTGGCACGGCCTTCCTTTCTTACCTAATGATGAGTACGCCTTGTCGTGGGCCTTCTGTAATGTGTATATCAGGCTGGAAAACCGCCTAAGACCAGACAACCCCGACACATGCTCCTCAATCCCTTGCTCCACTCTTTTTTTTTCTTTTTAAATCATTTGTCGTCACCCTTTTATATGTTTCCTTTTAAATAATTTTAAAATACTTATTTTTACTTTTCCAAGTAACTTGTAATATATTCTTCATCGTCGGGTAGTTTTAAAATCTCTTTTAACGTAGTTTTAAATCAGAATCTTGCCACCCACGCCGCTAACATTTTTCCCATTGCTGTAATTCTTAAATTATTATTATTAAATAAAAATATTCATATTTCGTTGTCTCTTTGCACTATATAACTTTATATTTTTAGTTCATTAATTATATTATTTTACTTACATATTTAATTAGCTATATATACGTTTTATTTCCCACTTATTTCATTACTTTATTTTTATCTATTTTCATTCTGTACAATTATTTACTTTAATAATTCTATTGGATTGTAAAATAAGTTCGTGGCGTTTTTTACTGATGATTTCAATAAAAACTTCAGATTCTTGTAAATAATTTTAATCAATTATATATGACCCATTTTGATCTTTTACATGTTGCCATCATTCATATATTTTTTAAATTCTTTCCTCCCGTAACTTCTCAAATTTTAACGCAATGAACTCCCCTATGTTGGTTTTGCAGTCCTTGAGCGAATTTAAGAGTTTCCCGTTAAGAGAGTTTTGAAGGGCCTGAAATAAGTAAAAATCTGTTGGGCCAAGGTCTGGTGAATAGTGTGGGTGGGGGATCACATCCCAGCCAAACTCCAATAACTTCTGCCGGGTCTGCAAAGACGTCCACGCGTTTTTTTTATATATATTTAAAATGTAAGGGTCCTCTTTTATGTATTTCTTAAGAACGAAAATGTTATCGATTTTATGATCACACGCTTGCGTATCGATTTATTATAATTTTTCTGATTTTAAAATTATTAGGGGGCCTTTGTATGTTTTAGTAGATGGAGAATATGCAAATGCTGTCGATTTTAAGATTGCGTATCGAGTTATTTAAAATGTTCTGATTTCTAAGATATTAGAGTCCATTTATGTGGTTTAGCAGCTGTAGAAAATGAAAATGCTATCGATTTTATGATCGCATGGTCAATATACATAAAGGGACCCTAATATATGAAGGAATCCTTATTATAAGATAGTATTTTCATATTCAGCATATCCCTAAACATATAAAAGGACCCTAGTAAATTTAGGGTTAAGAATTTAGTATATTTTAGCATTTTACTAATAAGAAAAGTTTAAAAAATCTATGCGCGAGGAAGTGATCTTAAAATCGATAGAATTTTCGTTTTTTGTGTCTTAAAAAGATATAAATGAACCCTAAGATTTTAGAAATCAAAAAGGTTTAAATAAATCGATAAGCGATCTTAAAATCGATAGCATTTACGTATTCCACCTCTTAGAAAACATAGTAAGGAACCCTAATACGTCAGAAATCAGAAAAGTTAAAATTAATCTATACGCGATCATAAAATATAGGGTGAGGTGGAGTAATTGGGAACGAAATAAGTATGTTTCTCCTTCTCATTACCATTGCGACTATGAAAGGTGTGTTATCACTAGGGTTTATACAAAAACCGACATTTTAGAAAACCGGTTTTCGAATAGTAATTTTTCCAGAAAGCCGGTTTTAACTGGTTTCGAATTTTTATAAAAAAATTTTTTGCTCGAATATTCTGTAATTCGAACAAAAAATGGGTCCGAATAAATAAAAACAATATATCTTCATATTTTTATAATAACCATATTATTCTTTTAAAAAACAATATTATTAGATACAGATGGATACTTATTAAAAACAATTAGAAAATATATAATTGTGTATTATATAATGTAAATTCTAATCAAATCCGAAAGACAAGAGTAAATAAAGTTTATGCATACATACTTATTAAAATCAATTTTAGTTTTAAAGACAATTAAGCAAAGGACCGAGTATTTTCTATTTTGGGCAATTTTAATACAAATTTAAATATTCTATTTATTTTTTTGTTTAATGAAATATGATTTCAGAAAACAGAGGAGGACGTCTATCGACTCTCACTTGCAACTGAACTAGGCTTAATCATTTTTGTAGGCTTAAAGCCTGATATAATAATTCTATTTTTTTTCCTTTTATTTGTGGCTTCCAGGGCCAAAAACTCTTTTCTTAGAGTTTGAGTAGAGGAAGTCACTTCTTCCGGTTCCTTTAAATATTTAATAATTGCCACTTCCATAGCATTTTCAACAAAAGACTGTCTGGTTCTTGAATATCGCTTTCATCACGTTTTTGAATATCACATTCTTCCCCTGTAGAGTAATCTTTATATAATCTTGATAATATTTGTCCGGATAACTTAATAATGTCACTTTTCGTTGATAAAGGAAGGAATTTATTAGAAGATTTCGTTAAAACAGTTTGAGAATTTTGTAAATAAAGGATAAGTGTAACTAATACTGTATCTCTTATTTCTTCAATCCGTGCCTTTATAGCGTGTAATAATTTCTAATTTCGGATTTCAAATTTTGTAGTTCACCCAGCAAAAATTCAAATATACCTTCCTTCATTAGTTAATAAATTTGCGTCTTGTCTACCTAAAGCTTCGGCTGCTAATTTTATCGGACCTAAAACTTTAAGGAGTTCTACAAATTTATAATATTCTTCTTCATCTTTATTCCACATATGAGAAGCATTAAGGTCATTCAGAGTTAAAACAACACATTCTTTTAGGTGTACAAATCTTTCTAACATGGCCTCTAAACTATTCCATCTTGTTTTACAATCAAGAATAAGTTTATATTCTTTCTCGTATTTCCGTTTCACGTGATTCTGAAGAATGCTATTTTTGACAGGGGATTTTCTAAAATATTTGCAAATTTTCCTTACTTTAAAAATAATATTTTTATAATCATCCAATAATTCAGGAACAGGTAATTTATAATTGCTTATGTCAAGAGAATTTAATTCTTCAAAGTCATTATCAGATTCATCATTTTCAGAGTCCTCACTTGTAGCATTTAAATCTGTTTCCAATGGACTTTTATTTTTATTATATAATATATCCGTAGCTGCTAAGTGTATGGCATGTGAATAACACATTTGATTAATCGCTGGTGATATGTGGCCAAATTTTGCATAACAGCAGCACCATCATTTGTTGATGCGACTATATCGGTTGATAAATCAAGATTAAAAGTTTTTAGTTTCTCAGAAACCAATTTTAACATTGTTTTAGTATCGCAAGTACTTGATATCGGAGCTAATCCTAAATTAAAATTTTTTTCAAGTTGATGTACGCTAATATTTAAATATCTTCGATTTCCTTTACTAGTCCATTTATCTATAGTCATAGAAAATGTTTGTCCTTTATTCTTCATACAATTTAATTCATTTATAGTTTCATAAAACGTATAAATAAGATTTATAACTCTAGAATAATTTTGAAGTAAGCAATAATTTCGTTGTTGCAATGACTCTCGTATGAACGAGCTATTTGTTATGCAATTAATAGATAGTCCATCCAATGCAACAAGCTTTGATACAATTTCTTCTAAACTAGTTTTTTTCACAACGTTAAGAATACAGGGCTGTGTATTTGTGAACTCGGGCCGGCATCAAATGATTTTTTCTTGGTTATTTTATCGTGCACTGTTTTCAAATGATTATGTCGACTGCTTGTGGCTTGATCCTTTGCAAGTAAGCATTTTATTGCAATAAATACAACGGGCTTTTTCTTTTTCTACTTTTTTGAAATAATTCCACACGTCTCACATTTAGGGCTACAAAGATATAAAAAATATAAATAAAAATTTATATTTTTATAATATTAAAATATATTACCTACTTACATTTTGTATATCATCTATACCAAATATCGATCAATGGCACTGAACACTGAGTTTATGAACTGTACATAAAGAAACCAGAAGACAAACTGATATAAAATCTAAATTAATTCATCCAATAGACAAAACACACCGTTACTTAGAATCACCGATATGATTCCAAGAACCAAGCCGCTTGCAACAGTGTTTTCATCAATCTGGTACATTTGGCTACATTTGTCATTTTCAAATTTTTTTAAAGTGTTATTCATTGAAAACCGATATTTTCTACTAAAAACCGGTTTTCGAATTTCATAATTTTCTCCAAAAAACCGGTTTTTAAAACCGACAAACCCTAATTATCACTTTTTTTGTGCATCAACTTGTTAATTCATACTACTAGGCCAGAGAAGCAGCAAGGTACGTCATGTTATGATACCATTGAGAATATTGTGGATGGCGTGGGTTACGTCATCAATTGTGTAAGAAGGTGTAGTCAGCTTCCTATCGTACGATCGTGGCTTCTTGATGGTCACTACAACAGTCAATTAATCAGAAGTCGTCATTATTTTGGCAAAAATATTTTTTTTTTTATTGTTGACATGAGGAAAAAAAAGTTTGAAATTCTGTTGCCAATTACCCCTGAGATTTTTACCTCAGGGGTAATTGGGAATGGTCATAAAATAATAGTCACACCAAAATCACCATAGATACTTGAAATTTACTCTACTACCAACAATTATTGACAAATAATGACCTGCGAATCGTGCAGTCACCAGAAGCTGTTATCAGCAGACACTTCGCTTTGATTTTCAAACATTATTCACTTGTTAACTAATCATATCACAGAACTGGTAGCTGAAAACCAGAAAAGGCGGGAACACGTTCTATCACTTCATAGTAACACTGACTTTCAAATGCCATCTCGTCATTTTGGTTACCCAAACTACCACGAGCGCTAATGATGCATGTTCCCAATTACCCCACCTGACTCTATAAGGATATATTTACGTAGGTATGTAAGACCAAAAATTTCATAATAAAATTAAGTGAACAAAAATGTATTTGCAAGGTTAATCATATATTTTTTTTGGAATAAAAGATTATTCGTGTAAAAAATTGACGAATAAAAAAGTATTCGAATGGTTAATAGATTTTTTTTGCTCGAATAAATGATTATTCGGGTAAAATAATGATGAATGCAAAAGTATTCAGCAGGTTTATAGTATTATTTTTCCCCCGAAAGATTGATATTTGAGTAGAAAATTCAGGAATATAAATAAATTCCTTAATGATTGGAGAAGTTTGTCGAGGGGTGCGATCAGCAAAGAACAACATAAATAAACAAAACCATATTTATTTATTTTATGCCGACGTTTCGATAACTGATAATTGAATAGTAAAAAAAAAAAAATTTTAATTGATTGATAATCGTGGAATTAGAAGGTAGTAGATTGAAAACAGTGACAGATGAAATATAATATCATGTAGGTAAGAAGATATGTATAATATAAGATATGCAAGTAGTGTCTAAAAAACTGAAAAAATAAATAAATAAATTGAATCTAC
>NW_027109643.1:45729-46098 GCF_000696795.3 Halyomorpha halys
ATATATACATACATACACATACATATACATATACAATAGGAAAAGGTAGAATATGGAGAATGGGAATTGATTGAAGACGGCCGAATTGGCCGAAACGTTGGACGTGTAAATGAAATAAATGTTTTGAGACTATAATTTGGATAGTGTTTTTGAATTATTTAGTAAAAAATGCTTTCGGATATTAATCGTTTGTCACTGTTTTCAATCTACTACCATCTAATTCCACGATTATCAATCAATTAAAATTTTTTTTTTACTATTCAATTATCAGTTATCGAAACGTCGGCATAAAATAAATAAATATGGTTTTGTTTATTTATGTTGTTCTTTGCTGACCGCACCCCCCGATAAACTTCTCCAATCATTAAT